>NW_027009447.1:0-17500 GCF_036934945.1 Oncorhynchus masou masou | reverse complement strand
AATTTATGTTCCTTTTGATGGCATAGAATGCCCTTCTTGCCTTGTCTCTCAGATCGTTCACAGCTTTGTGGAAGTTACCTGTGGCGCTGATGTTTAGGCCAAGGTATGTATAGTTTTTTGTGTGCTCTAGGACAACAGTGTCTAGATGGAATTTGTATTTGTAGTCCTGGTGACTGGACCTTTTTTGGAACACCATTATTTTGGTCTTACTGAGATTTACTGTGAGGGCCTAGGTCTGACAGAATCTGTGCATAAGATCTAGGTGCTGCTGTAGGCCCTCCTTGGTTGGTGACAGAAGCACCAGATCATCAGCAAACAGCAGACATTTGACTTCGGATTCTAGCAGGGGGAGGCCGGATGCTGCAGACTTTTCTAGTGCCCGCGCCAATTCGTTGATAGATATGTTGAAGAGGGTGGGGCTTAAGCTGCATCCCTGTCTAACCCTGTCTCTCTCTGTCTCTCTCTCGGTCTCTCCCTCTCTCGGTCTCTCTCTTTTTCTCTCTCTCTTTTTCTCTCTCTCGGTCTCTCCCTCTCTCTGTCTCTCTCTTTTTCTCTCTCTCCCTTCCTGTCTCTCTCCCTCGCCCTCTCTCTGTCTCTCTCTCTGTATCTCCCTCTCAATTAAATTAAATTAAATTCAAGGGGCTTTATTGGCATGGAAACGTGTTAACATTGCCAAAGCAAGTGAGGTAGATAATATACAAAAGTGAAATAAACAATAAAAATTAACAGTAAACATTACACATACAGAAGTTTCAAAACAATAAAGACAATCCAAATGTCATATTATATATATACTGTGTTTTAACAATGTACAAATGGAAAAATAAATAAGCATAAATATGGGTTGTATTTACAATGGTGTTTGTTCTTCACTGGTTGCCCTCTCTCGGTCTCTCCCTCTCTGTCTCTCCATCTCTCGGTCTTTCCTTCTCTCGGTGTCCCCCTCTCTCGGTCTCTCCCTATCTCGGTGTCTCCCTCTCTCGGTCTCTCCCTCTCTCGGTCTCTCCCTCTCTGTGTCTCCATCTCTCGGTCTTTCCTTCTCTCGGTGTCTCCCTCTCTCGGTCTCTCCCTCTCTCGGTGTCTCCCTCTCTCGGTCTCTCCCTCTCTCGGTCTCTCCCTCTCTCGGTGTCTCCCTCTCTTGGTCTCTCCCCATCGCTCTCTTTTTCTCTCTCTCCGTCTCCCTCTCTCTCCGTCTCTCTCTCGGTCTCTCCCTCTCTCGGCCTCTCTCTGTCTCTCTCCGTCTCTCTTTCCGTCTCTCGGTCTCTCTCTCTCTCGGTCTCTCTCTCAGTCTCTCTCTCTGTCTCTCTCTCCGTCTCTCGGTCTCTCTCTCTCTCGCTCAGTCTCTCTCTTAGTTTCTCTCTTAGTCTCTCTCTCAGTCTCTCTCTCTCAGTCTCTCCGTCTCTTGGTCTCTCTCGGTCTCTCTCTTAGTCTCTCTCTTAGTCTCTCCCTCTCTCCATCTCTCTCTCTCTCAGTCTCCCTCTCTCTCTTTCCGTCTCTCTCTCGGTCTCTCTGTCTCTCTTTCCGTCTCTCGGTCTCTCTCTCAGTCTCTCTCTCCGTCTCTCGGTCTCTCTCTCTCTCTCTCAGTCTCTCTCTTAGTCTCTCCCTCTCTCGGTCTCTCTCCGTCTCTCGGTCTCTCTCTCTCTCTGTCTCTCTCTTAGTCTCTCTCTTAGTCTCTCCCTCTCTCCGTCTCTCTCTCAGTCTCTCTCTCTCAGTCTCTCTCTCTCCGTCTCTCTCTCTCTCTCAGTCTCTCTTTCTCTGTCTCTCTCTCTCTGTCTCTCTCGGTCTCTCTCTCGGTCTCTCAATTCAATTCAATTCAATTCAAGGGCTTTATTGGCATGGGTAACATGTGTTAACATTGCCAAAGCAAGTAAGGTAGATAATATATAAAGTGAAATAAACAATAAAAATTAACAGTAGACATCACACATACAGAAGTTTCAAAACAATAAAGACATTACAAATGTCATATTATATATATATACAGTGTTTTTGCAATGTACAAATGGTAACGGACACGATAAAATAAATAAGCATAGATATGGGTTGTATTTACAATGGTGCGTGTTCTTCACTGGTTGCCCTTTTCTCGTGGCAACAGGTCACAAATCTTGCTGCTCTGATGGCACACTGTGGAAATTCACCCACTAGATCTCTCTCTTAGTCTCTCTCTTAGTCTCTCTCTTAGTCTCTCCCTCTCTCCGTCTCTCTCCGTCTCTCTCTCTCTCTCTCTCTCTCTCTCTCTCTCTCTCTCTCTCTCTCAGTCTCTCGCCGTCTCTCTCTCTCTCCGTCTCTCTCCGTCTCTCTCTCTCTCTGTCTCTCTCCGTCTCTCTCTCTCTCCGTCTCTCTCTCTCTCTCTCCGTCTCTCTCTCTCTCCGTCTCTCTCTCTCTCTCTCAGTCTCTCTCTCTCTCCGTCTCTCGGTCTCTCTCTCTCTCCGTCTCTCTCTCAGTCTCTCTCTTAGTCTCTCCCTCTCTTGGTCTCTCTCGGTCTCTCTCGGTCTCTCTCTCTCTCTCTCTCTCTCTCTCTCTCTCTCTCTCTCTCTCTCTCTCTCTCTCGGTCTCTCGGTCTCTCTCTCTCGGTCTCTCTCTCAGTCTCTCTCTTAGTCTCTCCCTCTCTCCGTCTCTCGGTCTCTCTCTCTCTCGGTCTCACTCTCTCTCTCTCTCTCAGTCTCTCAGTCTCTCTCTCTCTCGGTCTCTCGGTCTCTCTCTCTCGGTCTCTCTCTCAGTCTCTCCCTCTCTCCGTCTCTCAGTCTCTCTCTCGGTCTCTCTCTTAGTCTCTCCCTCTCTCCGTCTCTCGGTCTCTCTCTCTCTCGGTCTCACTCTCTCTCTCTCTCTCAGTCTCTCTCTCTCGGTCTCTCTCTCAGTCTCTCTCTCAGTCTCTCTCTTAGTTTCTCTCTCACATTTGTAATGTTTTGTATGCTGTCTCTTGGTTTTAGATAAATACATCTCTGTACATAAATCTAAATAAATCTATATGAAGCTATATAAAACCCTATGTATTACAGTGCTGCCTGTGACAGTGTGTTTGGCTCTTACTGGATGGGTATCTTGAGCAGATGAATGTTTTTAATCATCATCTACTTGAGATGCTCTCACATCCACGTTTGCACTACATCTGTCTGAGATGGCAATTACAGGGGTACTAGACTAGTAGACTGTTGCTTCTTCAGAGTAATCAGGAGACTTGAGCGTGTGTTAAAAGTAGTGCACTATAATTAGGGAATAGGGTGCCATTTGGGACACAACCGGGAATCTTGTGGAGGGATACAGTCATTTGCCAGTGGAGTGTCTCAGCCACAACTTAATATTATCAATGAGGCTTTACTTGGAGAAACTGCCGGATGGCACAGGGTCATTCTACAGGATCATTCTACAGGATCATTCCACAGGATCATTCTACAGGATCATTCTACAGGATCAATCCCCAGGATTTCTATACAGGATCATTCTACATGATCATTCTACAGGATCATTCTACAGGATCAATCCCCAGGATCATTCTACAGGATCATTCTACAGGATCATTCTACAGGATCAATCCCCAGGATCATTCTACAGGATCATTCCACAGGATCATTCTACAGGATCATTCCACAGGATCATTCTACAGGATCATTCTACAGGATCATTCTACAGGATCAATCCCCAGGATCATTCTACAGGATCATTCTACATGATCATTCTACAGGATCATTCCAGAGGATCATTCCAGAGAATCATTCTACAGGATCATTCCCCAGGATCATTCTACAGGATCATTCTACAGGATCATTCTACAGGATCATTCTACAGGATCATTCTACAGGATCAATCCCCAGGATCATTCTACAGGATCATTCTACAGGATCATTCCAGAGGATCATTCCAGAGAATCATTCTACAGGATCAATCCCCAGGATCATTCTACAGGATCATTCTACAGGATCATTCTACAGGATCATTCTACAGGATCATTCCAGAGGATCATTCCAGAGAATCATTCTACAGGATCATTCCCCAGGATCATTCTACAGGATCATTCTACAGGATCATTCCACAGGATCATTCTACAGGATCATTCTACAGGATCATTCTACAGGATCATTCCACAGGATCATTCTACAGGATCATTCTACAGGATCAATCCCCAGGATCATTCTACAGGATCATTCTACAGGATCATTCTACAGGATCATTCCACAGGATCATTCTACAGGATCATTCTACAGGATCATTCTACAGGATCATTCTACAGGATCAATCCCCAGGATCATTCTACAGGATCAATCCCCAGGATCATTCTACAGGATCATTCTACAGGATCATTCTACAGGATCATTCTACAGGATCATTCTACAGGATCAATCCCCAGGATCATTCTACAGGATCATTCTACAGGATCATTCTACAGGATCAATCCCCAGGATCATTCTACAGGATCATTCCACAGGATCATTCTACAGGATCATTCCACAGGATCATTCTACAGGATCATTCTACAGGATCATTCTACAGGATCAATCCCCAGGATCATTCTACAGGATCATTCTACATGATCATTCTACAGGATCATTCCAGAGGATCATTCCAGAGAATCATTCTACAGGATCATTCCCCAGGATCATTCTACAGGATCATTCTACAGGATCATTCTACAGGATCATTCTACAGGATCAATCCCCAGGATCATTCTACAGGATCATTCTACAGGATCATTCCAGAGGATCATTCCAGAGAATCATTCTACAGGATCAATCCCCAGGATCATTCTACAGGATCATTCTACAGGATCATTCTACAGGATCATTCTACAGGATCATTCCAGAGGATCATTCCAGAGAATCATTCTACAGGATCATTCCCCAGGATCATTCTACAGGATCATTCTACAGGATCATTCCACAGGATCATTCTACAGGATCATTCTACAGGATCATTCTACAGGATCATTCCACAGGATCATTCTACAGGATCATTCTACAGGATCAATCCCCAGGATCATTCTACAGGATCATTCTACAGGATCATTCTACAGGATCATTCCACAGGATCATTCTACAGGATCATTCTACAGGATCATTCTACAGGATCATTCTACAGGATCAATCCCCAGGATCATTCTACAGGATCAATCCCCAGGATCATTCTACAGGATCATTCTACAGGATCATTCTACAGGATCATTCTACAGGATCATTCTACAGGATCATTCCCCAGAATCATTCCCCAGGATCATTCTACAGGATCATTCCCCAGGATCATTCCACAGGATCATTCTACAGGATCATTCTACAGGATCATTCCACAGGATCATTCTACAGGATCATTCTACAGGATCATTCCACAGGATCAATCCCCAGGATCATTCTACAGGATCATTCCACAGGATCATTCTACAGGATCATTCCACAGGATCATTCCCCAGAATCATTCTACAGGATCATTCCACAGGATCATTCTACAGGATCAATCCCCAGGATCATTCTACAGGATCATTCTACAGGATTATTCTACAGGATCATTCCCCAGAATCATTCCCCAGGATCATTCTACAGGATCATTCTACAGGATCATTCTACAGGATCATTCTACAGGATCATTCTACAGGATCATTCCACAGAATCATTCCACAGGATCATTCTACAGGATCATTCTACAGGATCATTCTACAGGATCATTCCAGAGAATCATTCTACAGGATCATTCTACAGGATCATTCCCCAGGATCATTCTACAGGATCATTCCACAGGATCATTCCCCAGAATCATTCCACAGGATCATTCTACAGGATCATTCTACAGGATCATTCTACAGGATCATTCTACAGGATCATTCTACAGGATCATTCTACAGGATCATTCCCCAGGATCATTCTACAGGATCATTCTACAGGATCATTCTACAGGATCATTCTACAGGATCATTCTACAGGATCATTCCCCAGGATCATTCTACAGGATCATTCCACAGGATCATTCTACAGGATCATTCTACAGGATCATTCTACAGGATCATTCCACAGGATCATTCTACAGGATCATTCTACAGGATCATTCTACAGGATCATTCCCCAGGATCATTCCCCAGGATCATTCCCCAGGATCATTCTACAGGATCATTCTACAGGATCATTCTACAGGATCATTCCACAGGATCATTCTACAGGATCATTCTACAGGATCATTCTACATGATCATTCTACAGGATCATTCTACAGGATCATTCCCCAGGATCATTCCCCAGGATCATTCTACAGGATCATTCTACAGGATCATTCTACAGGATCATTCCACAGGATCATTCTACAGGATCATTCTACAGGATCATTCTACAGGATCATTCCACAGGATCATTCTACAGGATCATTCTACAGGATCATTCCACAGGATCAATCCAAGGATCATTCTACAGGATCATTCCACAGGATCATTCCACAGGATCATTCCACAGGATCATTCCCCAGAATCATTCTACAGGATCATTCCACAGGATCATTCTACAGGATCAATCCCCAGGATCATTCTACAGGATCATTCTACAGGATCATTCTACAGGATCATTCCCCAGAATCATTCCCCAGGATCATTCTACAGGATCATTCTACAGGATCATTCTACAGGATCATTCTACAGGATCATTCTACAGGATCATTCCACAGAATCATTCCACAGGATCATTCTACAGGATCATTCTACAGGATCATTCTACAGGATCATTCCAGAGAATCATTCTACAGGATCATTCTACAGGATCATTCCCCAGGATCATTCCACAGGATCATTCTACAGGATCATTCCCCAGAATCATTCCACAGGATCATTCCACAGGATCATTCTACAGGATCATTCTACAGGATCATTCTACAGGATCATTCTACAGGATCATTCTACAGGATCATTCCCCAGGATCATTCTACAGGATCATTCTACAGGATCATTCTACAGGATCATTCTACAGGATCATTCTACAGGATCATTCCACAGAATCATTCCACAGGATCATTCTACAGGATCATTCTACAGGATCATTCCAGAGAATCATTCTACAGGATCATTCCACAGGATCATTCCCCAGGATCATTCTACAGGATCATTCCACAGGATCATTCCCCAGAATCATTCCACAGGATCATTCTACAGGATCATTCTACAGGATCATTCTACAGGATCATTCTACAGGATCATTCTACAGGATCATTCTACAGGATCATTCTACAGGATCATTCTACAGGATCATTCCCAGGATCATTCTACAGGATCATTCTACAGGATCATTCTACAGGATCATTCTACAGGATCATTCTACAGGATCATTCTACAGGATCATTCCACAGGATCATTCTACAGGATCATTCTACAGGATCATTCCACAGGATCATTCTACAGGATCATTCTACAGGATCATTCTACAGGATCATTCCACAGGATCATTCCACAGGATCATTCCACAGGATCATTCCCCAGAATCATTCTACAGGATCATTCCACAGGATCATTCTACAGGATCAATCCCCAGGATCATTCTACAGGATCATTCTACAGGATCATTCTACAGGATCATTCTACAGGATCATTCTACAGGATCATTCCACAGGATCATTCTACAGGATCATTCTACAGGATCATTCCACAGGATCATTCTACAGGATCATTCTACAGGATCATTCTACAGGATCATTCCACAGGATCATTCCACAGGATCATTCCACAGGATCATTCCCCAGAATCATTCTACAGGATCATTCCACAGGATCATTCTACAGGATCAATCCCCAGGATCATTCTACAGGATCATTCTACAGGATCATTCTACAGGATCATTCTACAGGATCATTCTACAGGATCATTCTACAGGATCATTCCCCAGGATCATTCTACAGGATCATTCTACAGGATCATTCTACAGGATCATTCCACAGGATCATTCTACAGGATCATTCTACAGGATCATTCTACAGGATCATTCCACAGGATCATTCTACAGGATCATTCTACAGGATCATTCCACAGGATCAATCCCCAGGATCATTCTACAGGATCATTCCACAGGATCATTCCACAGGATCATTCCACAGGATCATTCCACAGAATCATTCTACAGGATCATTCCACAGGATCATTCTACAGGATCAATCCCCAGGATCATTCTACAGGATCATTCTACAGGATCATTCTACAGGATCATTCCCCAGAATCATTCCCCAGGATCATTCTACAGGATCATTCTACAGGATCATTCTACAGGATCATTCTACAGGATCATTCTACAGGATCATTCTACAGGATCATTCCACAGAATCATTCCACAGGATCATTCTACTGGATCATTCTACAGGATCATTCTACAGGATCATTCCAGAGAATCATTCTACAGGATCATTCTACAGGATCATTCCCCAGGATCATTCTACAGGATCATTCTACAGGATCATTCCCCAGAATCATTCCACAGGATCATTCTACAGGATCATTCTACAGGATCATTCTACAGGATCATTCTACAGGATCATTCTACAGGATCATTCCCCAGGATCATTCTACAGGATCATTCTACAGGATCATTCTACAGGATCATTCTACAGGATCATTCCCCAGGATCATTCTACAGGATCATTCTACAGGATCATTCTACAGGATCATTCTACAGGATCATTCCACAGGATCATTCTACAGGATCATTCTACAGGATCATTCTACAGGATCATTCTACAGGATCATTCCACAGGATCATTCTACAGGATCATTCTACAGGATCATTCTACAGGATCATTCTACAGGATCATTCCCCAGGATCATTCTACAGGATCATTCTACAGGATCATTCTACAGGATCATTCCACAGGATCATTCTACAGGATCATTCTACAGGATCATTCTACAGGATCATTCTACAGGATCATTCCCCAGGATCATTCTACAGGATCATTCTACAGGATCATTCTACAGGATCATTCCACAGGATCAGTCCACGGTTCTTGCCCTGATATCACAAGAGAAGTAGGACACTATCACTAGCGTACAGACTTATAGATATTATTATTATTAGAGACGTTATCCTCGGTTTCTATATGTTGGCAATATCATTGTTGACACTATCAACTGAACAGAGATGATATATTTGAAACAGTAGTACCCTTAAAATGGAAAGAAAACTTCCAACCAACTCAGTTCACAAAAACAAATACAAAAACATATATATGTTTTTTTTTTTTTATAAATCCTCCAACCTCATTTGTCCCTCTGTCTGTCAGAAACCTAATTCTAATCCACAAACCTTCTCTTATCATAACGGGGCCCTTTCCACCTTGATGTGTTTATGTGCATTCCGTTTCACGAGGACGGATGATTCTCTCCTTCAATTATACCGAGTCAAACTTATCTTGTATTATCATAACTTTTCTTGGATGTCAACTTTCAGGGATTTACACACAGGGGACAGCGCGAGCCTTTTGGGAGCCCTAAACCAGATTTGGTTGGGGGGCCCTTGATATGCAGTAGACAGACTTATCCAGTGTAACATACAGGAGCAATTAGGGTTGAGTACCTTGCTCAAGGGCACATCGACAGATTGTTCACCTAGTGGGTTGACAGAGCTCTGGTCAAAAGTAGAAGACTTAATTATTTGTCGCCTCGACATTTTAGTGGCCCCCTCCTCTTGACAGATCAGCACAAATTCTACACATTTTGCCATGGGGATTGGAGAAAATGTTGCTGTTTTAAAGGTAGTTTTCTGCAATTCTACACATTTTGCCATGGGGCTTGGAGAAAATGTTGCTGTTTTAAAGGTAGTTTTCTGCAATTCTGCACATTTTGCCATGGGGCGGAGAGAACACATTGCAATTTTAAAACAAATTGCATGAAAATGTACTCATTTTGCCATGGGACAGAGAGACTGAGTTCGGGGCCCTCTAGCGGTAAGGGGCCCTAAACTACCGTTTCTGTCGCTGATACCTGGAACCTTCCTGGATTCACAGATTGGCTGCAGTCGGCTCTTTGCCAATTTAACAGAAATTTAACATTTCCCCTCATACAGTAAAAGGATCAGGGCTGCGTACCAATTGGCATTTTATTCCCTATGTAGTGCACTACTTTTGACCAGGACCCATAGGGAATAGGATGCCATTATAGGGAATAGGAGGCGATTTGGGATGCAAGCCAGGTCCTGGCTCTAGCTACTCCCACATGATTGATGAAAGATTAAAAGGATTGTTGAGATTGAAGGCCCGTTTAGCACCCAGCTGAGGAACAATTTCCAGTCATTGTGCCGGGGTCACTTTGCCCACCTACACCATGCAGATGACATTACTCACTGAGGAACACTGGGTCTGTGTTTGAAATGGCACCCTATCCCCTATTGGCACTGGCCAAAAGTAGTGCACTATGTAGGGAATAGAATGCCAGTCTGGACAGAATCTGGGATAATGTAAAACGGATGTGAACGAGGGAGTATTCGACTCGGCGATGGAGAGAGAGAGACGTGAGGAACGAGGATGAGGAACAGGCAATCATTTCTAATCAGCACCTCTGGAGGACCGGTGTCAGGTTCTGGTGTCAGGTTCTGGTGCCAGGTACCGGTGTCAGGTACCGGTGTCAGGTACCGGTGTCAGGTTCTGGTGTCAGGTTCTGGTGTCAGGTACCGGTGTCAGGTTCCGGTGTCAGGTTCCGGTGTCAGGTTCTGGTGTCAGGTACCGGTGTCAGGTTCTGGTGTCAGGTTCTGGTGTCAGGTTCTGGTGTCAGGTTCTGGTGTCAGGTACCGGTGTCAGGTACCGGTGTCAGGTTCTGGTGTCAGGTACTGGTGTCAGGTTCTGGTGTCAGGTTCTGGTGTCAGGTTCTGGTGTCAGGTACCGGTGTCAGGTTCCGGTGTCAGGTACCGGTGTCAGGTTCTGGTGTCAGGTTCTGGTGTCAGGTTCTGGTGTCAGGTTCTGGTGTCAGGTACCGGTGTCAGGTTCCGGTGTCAGGTACCGGTGTCAGGTTCTGGTGTCAGGTTCTGGTGTCAGGTTCTGGTGTCAGGTTCTGGTGTCAGGTACCGGTGTCAGGTTCTGGTGTCAGGTTCTGGTGTCAGGTACCGGTGTCAGGTTCTGGTGTCAGGTACCGGTGTCAGGTTCCGGTGTCAGGTTCTGGTGTCAGGTTCTGGTGTCGGGTACCGGTGTCAGGTTCCGGTGTCAGGTTCTGGTGTCAGGTTCCGGTGTCAGGTTCTGGTGTCAGGTTCTGGTGTCAGGTACCGGTGTCAGGTACTGGTGTCAGGTACCGGTGTCAGGTTCTGGTGTCAGGTACCGGTGTCAGGTTCTGGTGTCGGGTACCGGTGTCAGGTTCTGGTGTCAGGTACCGGTGTCAGGTACTGGTGTCAGGTACCGGTGTCAGGTTCTGGTGTCAGGTTCTGGTGTCAGGTACCGGTGTCAGGTACCGGTGTCAGGTTCTGGTGTCAGGTTCTGGTGTCAGGTACCGGTGTCAGGTACCGGTGTCAGGTACCGGTGTCAGGTACCGGTGTCAGGTTCTGGTGTCAGGTTCTGGTGTCAGGTTCCGGTGTCAGGTTCTCGTGTCAGGTTCTGGTGTCAGGTTCCGGTGTCAGGTTCTGGTGTCAGGTTCGGTGTCAGGTTCCGGTGTCAGGTTCTGGTGTCAGGTTCCGGTGTCAGGTACCGGTGTCAGGTACCGGTGTCAGGTTCTGGTGTCAGGTTCTGGTGTCAGGTTCCGGTGTCCGGTACCGGTGTCAGGTTCTGGTGTCAGGTTCTGTTGTCAGGTTCTGGTGTCAGGTTCTGGTGTCAGGTTCCGGTGTCAGGTACAGGTGTCAGGTACCGGTGTCAGGTACCGGTGTCAGGTTCTGGTGTCAGGTTCCGGTGTCAGGTTCCGGTGTCAGGTACCGGTGTCAGGTTCCGGTGTCAGGTACCGGTGTCAGGTTCTGGTGTCAGGTTCCGGTGTCAGGTTCCGGTGTCAGGTTCTGGTGTCAGGTACCGGTGTCAGGTACAGGTGTCGGGTTCTGGTGTCAGGTTCTGGTGTCAGGTTCCGGTGTCAGGTACCGGTGTCAGGTTCTGGTGTCAGGTCCTATTGTCAGGTTCTGGTGTCAGGTTCTGGTGTCAGGTTCTATTGTCAGGTTCTGGTGTCAGGTTCCGGTGTCAGGTACCGGTGTCAGGTTCTGGTGTCAGGTTCTATTGTCAGGTTCTGGTGTCAGGTTCTGGTGTCAGGTTCTGGTGTCAGGTTCTGGTGTCAGGTTCTGGTGTCAGGTACCGGTGTCAGGTTCTGGTATCGGGTACCGGTGTCAGGTACCGGTGTCAGGTTCTGGTGTCAGGTACCGGTGTCAGGTACCGGTGTCAGGTTCTGGTGTCAGGTTCGGTGATAACGGTGACAACGGTATTAACGGTGATAGCGGTATTAACGGTGATAATGGTGATAACGTTAATAACGGTGATAACGGTATTAACGGTGACAACGGTATTAACGGTATTAACGGTGATAATGGTATTAACGGTGACAACGGTATTAACGGTGACAACGGTATTAACGGTGACAACGGTATTAACGGTATTAACGGTGATAACGGTATTAACTGTGATAACGGTATTAACGGTGATAACGGTATTTACGGTGACAACGGTATTAACGGTGATAACGATATTAACGGTGACAACGGTATTAACGGTGATAACGGTATTAACGGTGATAGCGGTATTAACGGTGATAATGGTGATAACGTTAATAACGGTGATAACGGTATTAACGGTGATAGCGGTATTAATGGTGATAGCGGTATTAACGGTGATAACGGTATTAACGGTGATAGAGGTGATAACGGTGATAACGGTATTAACGGTGATAACGGTATTAACGGTGATAACGGTATTAACGGTGATAATGGTATTAACGGTGATAACGGTATTAACGGTGATAGCGGTATTAACGGTATTAACGGTGATAACGGTATTAACAGTGATAACGGTATTAACGGTGATAACGGTATTAACGGTGATAACGGTATTAACGGTGACACCGGTATTTACGGCGATAACGGTATTAACGGTGACAATGGTATTAACGGTGATAACGGTATTAACGGTGACAACGGTATTAACGGTGATAGTGGTATTAACGGTGATAACGGTATTAATGGTGATAGCAGTATTAACGGTAGTAACGGTGATAACGGTATTAACGGTGATAGCAGTATTAACGGTGATAACGGTGACAACGGTATTAACGGTGATAACGGTATTACATTTACATTTAAGTCATTTAGCAGACGCTCTTATCCAGAGCGACTTACAAATTTAACGGTGACAACGGTATTAACGGTGATAACGGTGATAACAGTATTAACGGTGACAACGGTATTAACGGTGATAACGGTATTAACGGTGATAACGGTATTAACGGTGATAACGGTGACAATGGTATTAACGGTATTAACGGTGACAACGGTATTAACGGTGTTAACGGTGATAACAGTATTAACGGTGATACCGGTGATAACGGTATTAACGGTGATAACGGTATTAACGGTGATAACGGTATTAACGGTGATAACGGTAGTAATGGTGATAACGGTATTAACGGTGATAACGGTCATAGCGGTGATAGTAGTGATAACAGTGATAACGGTATTAACGGTGACAATAGTGATAACAGTGATTACAGAGTACATTACCAATACTTTCTAATAAAACACCAGTTTAGAGTACAGGACCAATACTGGCTACTAGACACCAGCTTAGAGTACAGGACCAATACTGTCTACTAAAACACCAGCTTAGAGTACAGGACCAATACTGTCTAATAAACACCAGTTTAGAGTACATTACCAATACTGTCTAATAAACAACAGTTTAGAGTACAGGACCAATACTGTCTAATAAACACCAGTTTAGAGTACATTACCAATACTGTCTAATAACCACCAGTTTAGAGTACAGGACCAATACTGTCTAATAAACACCAGTTTAGAGTTCAGGACCAATGTCTAATAGACACCAGTTTAGAGTACAGGACCAATGTCTAATACTGTATTTCCCCCATGTGAAACCCTGGATGTCCAGTATTTTGAAACCACTTCCATCTGCACGACCAGCTTGGCAGCTCTGTGGATGGAGACATATGACTAGCGGTGGCCGAGAGAGATAACGTCAACATCAAGTAGCAATGTTGTACTTTGCTGCCTGACTGTGTGCAAGCTGATGGGAGTGGGGGGGGGGGGTGAGAGTCCCCAGGGTATGTGTGTAGTGTGTAGTGTGTGTGTTTCAACTGTCCAACACTGCATTAAGTCACAGCTCAATCTTGCTCAAACAGTCTTGAAGGAGTTCCCACATATGCTGAGCACTTGTTGGCTGCTTTTCCTTCACTCTGCGGTCCAACTGAATCCAAACCATCTCAATTGGGTTGAGGTCGGGTGATTGTGGAGGCCAGGTCATTTGATGCAGCATTCCATCACTCTCATTCTTGGTCAAATAGCCCTCAATAGCCTGAAGGTGTGTTGGGTCATTGTCCTGTTGGCAAACCAGATGGCAAGGTGTATCGCTGCAGAATGCTGTGGTAGCCATGCTGGTTAAGTGTGCCTTGAATTGTAAATCAATCACAGACAGTGTCATCAGCAAAGCACCCTTACAACATCACACCTCCTCCTCCATGCTTCACGGTGGGAACCACACATGCAGAGATCATCTGTTCACTCACCCTGTGTCATATTTTGATCCAGAAATTAAAAAATCTAGGTAACTATGGGTCTTCCTTTACTGTGGCGGTCCTCATGAGAGCCAGTTTCATCATAGCACTTCATAGTTTTTGTGACTGCACTTGAAGAAACGTTCAAAGTTCTTGAAATTTTCCGGATTGACTGATCTTCATGTCTTAAAGTAATGATGGACTGTTGTTTCTCTTTGCTTATTTGAGCTGTTCTTGCCATAATTTGTGGAATTAATTCTTAATGCATTTGAGCTCATCAGTTGTGTTGTGACAAGGTATACAGAAGATAACCCTATTTGGCATAAGATCAAGTCCATATTAAGTTTTAACAAGGGACACGTTCATTGAAATGCATTCCAGGTGACTACCTCGTGAAGCTGGTTGAGAGAATGCCAATGCCATTATTTTACTTTTAGGCAGGGTAGTCTAGTGGTTAGAACATTGGACTAGTAACCGAAAGGTTGCAAGATCGAATCTCGAGCTGACAAGGTTACAGTCTGTCGTTCTGACCCCTGAACAAGGCAGTTCAATCACTGTTCCTAGGCCGCTACAACTGTGCCTGGTAGGTCATTGAGAGTATCCTCTAAGGGTGCCATTTGGAACGAAGCCTCTGACTGAGACCTGTATATTACAGGAGATGGCAGGTTGACACCGGCCACTGTGACTGACAAACGGAATGGTGACTGGATATTAGATTCTCTGTCTGCATTCTAACAGCAACTTCTTCTGTTCTCCTCTCCTCCTTCCCTCTTCTCAGTATATCATTTCATACTTTCTGTAAAGGGTTAATGGTGATTATTATTCCTGTCGGTAATTGTCTTAATTACAGTGAAAGAGCTCTCTCTCTAATTCCACAAGATCTCTGTTCCCCTCTTTGTCAGTTCCTGAATGGTAACTAATTGTTGTCAGAAGTTATTTCAGGCTTTGATGATAACAGTTTCCTGCAGTAAGAATTCCATTGATGTCTCACTTTGGAACAAAACAACGAAGCTAATGTTAAATCACATTGGCATATGGGAGCTGACAGAGTCGCAGGTCATTCAAGTGGAAGTGCAGAATGTCTACATTTAGAGTTGTGAATTAAAGATACAACGACGTAGATATATGTATATATATATATATATATATATATATATATATATATATATATGCAGTGGGGAGAACAAGTATTTGAAACACTGCCGATTTTGCAGGTTTTCCTACTTACAAAGCATGTAGAGGTCTGTAATCTTTATCATAGGTACACTTCAACTGTGAGAGAAAAAATCCAGAAAATCACATTGTATGATTTTGAAGTAATTCATTTGCATTTTATTGCATGACATAAGCAGGGGGACCTTGCGTGCGCTGCAAGATTTTAATCCATGACGGCGGAATGTGTTACTAATGGTTCTCTTTGAGACTGTGGTCCCAGCTCTCTTCAGGTCATTGACAGGTCCTGCCATGTAGTTCTGGGCTGATCCCTCACCTTCCTCATGATCATTGAGGCCCCACGAGGTGAGATCTTGATTAGAGCCCCAGACTGAGGGTGATTGACCGTCATCTTGAACTTCTTCCATTTTCTAATAATTGCGCCAACAGTTGTTGCCTTCTCACCAAGCTGCTTGCCTATAGTCCTGTAGCCCATCCCAGCCTTGTGCAGGTCTACAATTGTATCCCTGATGTCCTTACACAGCTCTCTGGTCTTGGCCATTGTGGAGAGCTTGGAGTCTGTTTGATTGAGTGTGTGGACAGGTGTCTTTTATACAGGTAACGAGTTCAAACAGGTGCTGTTAATACAGGTAATGCGTGGAGAACAGGAGGGCTTCTTAAAGAAAAACTAACAGGTCTGTGAGAGACAGAATTCTTACTGGTTGGTAGGTGATCAAATACTTACGTCATGCAATAAAATGCAAATTAATTACTTGAAAATCATACAATGTGATTTTCTGGATTTTTGTTTTAGATTCTGTCTCTCACAGTTGAAGTGTACCTATGATAAAAATTGCAGACCTCTACATGCTTTGTAAGTAGGAAAACCTGCAAAATCGACAGTGTTTCAAATACTTGTTCTCCCCACTGTAGATAGAACCGTTCAGAACCTTTAGCGATATACAGTATCTCATCCTCCAAGGCTGCACATCCACACTCAGAACACACATCCACACTCAGAACACACCTCTCCACTCAAAACACACCTCTCCACTCAAAACACACCTCTCCACTCAGAACACACATCCCCACTCAGAACACACCTCTCCACTCAGAACACACATCCTCACTCAGAACACACCTCTCCACTCAAAACACACCTCTCCACTCAGAACACACCTCTCCACTCAAAACACACCTCTCCACTCAGAACACACCTCTCCACTCAAAACACACCTCTCCACTCAGAACACACCTCTCCACTCAGAACACACATCCACACTCAGAACACACCTCCCCACTCAAAACACACCTCTCCACTCAGAACACACCTCCCCACTCAAAACACACCTCTCCACTCAAAACACACCTCTCCACTCAAAACACACCTCTCCACTCAGAACACACCTCTCCACTCAAAACACACCTCTCCACTCAAAACACACCTCTCCACTCAGAACACACATCCACACTCAGAACACACATCCACACTCAGAACACACATCCACACTCAGAACACACATCCACACTCAGAACACACATCCACACTCAAAACACACCTCTCCACTCAGAACACACCTCCCCACTCAGAACACACATCCACACTCAGAACACACATCCACACTCAGAACACAGATCCACACTCAGAACACACATCCCCACTCAGAACATAGATCCACACTCAGAACACACATCCCCACTCAGAACACACATCCCCACACAGAAC
>NW_027009446.1:0-40000 GCF_036934945.1 Oncorhynchus masou masou | reverse complement strand
TCTCTGTGTTTCTGCCTCTCCCTCTCTCTCTGTTTCTGCCTCTCTCTCTCTCTGTTTCTGCCTCTCTGTTTCTGCCTCTCTCTCCCTCTGTTTCTGCCTCTCTCTGTTTCTGCCTCTCTCTCGCTGTGTTTCTGCCTCTCCCTCTCTCTCTGTTTCTGCCTCTCTCTCTCTCTGTTTCTGCCTCTCTCTCCCTCAGTTTCTGCCTCTCTCTCTCTGTTTCTG
The DNA here is from genome assembly GCF_036934945.1 of Oncorhynchus masou masou. Classification (NCBI taxonomy): domain Eukaryota; kingdom Metazoa; phylum Chordata; class Actinopteri; order Salmoniformes; family Salmonidae; genus Oncorhynchus; species Oncorhynchus masou. Next base: position 39,778 of record NW_027009446.1, on the reverse strand, counting down.
CCTCTCTCTCCCTCTGTTTCCGCCTCTCTCTCCCTCAGTTTCTGCCTCTCTCTCCCTCAGTTTCTGCCTCTCTCTCCCTCTGTTTCTCCCTCTCTCTCTCTCATTTTCTGCCTCTCTCCCTCTCTCTCTCTGTTTCTGCCTCTCTCTCTCTGTTTCTGCCTCTCTCCCCCTCTTTTCTTCTGCCTCTCTCTCTCTGTTTCTGCCTCTCTCTCCCTCTGTTTCTGCCTCCTCTATCTTTCTGTTTCTGCCTCTCTCTGTTTCTGCCTCTCTCCTCCCTCTGTTTCTGCCTCTCTCTGTTTCTGCCTCTCTCTCCCTCTGTTTCTGCCTCTCTCTCCCTCAGTTTCTGATATCTCTCCTTCTCTGTTTCTGCCTCTCTCCCCTCTGTTTCTGCTTTCTCTCCCTCTGTTTCTGCCTCTCTCTCCCTCAGTGTCTGCCTCTCTCCTTCTCTGTTTCTGCCTCTTCTCCCTCTGTTTCTGCCTCTCCCTCTCTCTCTGTTTGGCTTCTCTCTCTCTGTCTGTTTCTGCCTCTCTCTGTTTCTGCCTTTCACTCTCCCTCTGTTTCTGCCTCTCTCTCACTGCCTCTCTCTCTGCCCCTCTCTTCTCTCTCTGCCTCTCTCTCTCTCTTTTTCTGCCCTCTCTCTCTGTTTCTGCCCTCTCCCTCTCTCTCCGTTTCTGCCTCTATCCCTCTCTTTCTGCCTCCCTCTCCCCCTCTCTCTCTCCGTTTCTGCCTCTCTCCCTCTCTCTCTCCCTTTTCTGCCTCTCTCCCTCTCTCTCTCTCCGTCTCTGCCTCTGTCCCTCTCTCTCTCTCCTTTTCTGCCTTTCTCCCTCTTTCTCTCTCTGTTTCTGCCTCACTCTATCTCTGCTTCTCTCTCCCTCTGTTTCTGCCTCTCTCTCCCTCTGTGTCTGCCTCTCTCTCACCCTCTGTTTTTGCTTCTCTCCCCTCTGTTTCTGCTCTCTCTCCCTCTGTGTCTGCCCTCTCTCTCTCCCTCTGTTTTTGACTCTCTCTCCCTCTGTTTCTGCCTCTCTCACCCTCTTTTTTCTGTCTCTCTCTCCCTCTGTTTCTGCCTCTCTCGCTCTCTCTGTTTCTGCCTCTCTCTCGTCTCTTCTGTGTCTGCCCTCTCTCTCTCCCTCTGTTTCTGCCTCTCTCCCTCTGTTTCTGCCTCCTCTCTCTCTCTGTGTCTGCCTCTCCTCCCTCTGTTTCTGCCTCTTCCCTCTGTTTCTGCCTCTCTCTCCCTCTGTTTCTGCCTCTCTCTCTCTGTGTTTCTGCCTCTCCCTCTCTCTCTGTTTCTGCCTCTCTCTCTCTCTGTTTCTGCCTCTCTGTTTCTGCCTCTCTCTCTCTCTCTGTTTCTGCCTCTCTCTCCCTCTGTTTCTGCCTCTCTATCTTTCTGTTTCTGCCTCTCTCTGTTTCTGCCTCTCTCTGTTTCTGCCTCTCTCTCCCTCTGTTTCTGCCTCTCTCTGTTTCTGCCTCTCTCTCCCTCTGTTTCTGCCTCTCTCTCCCTCAGTTTCTGCCTCTCTCCTTCTCTGTTTCTGCCTCTCTCTCCCTCTGTTTCTGCCTTTCTCACCCTCTGTTTCTGCCTCTCTCTCCCTCAGTTTCTGCCTCTCTCCTTCTCTGTTTCTGCCTCTCTCTCCCTCTGTTTCTGCCTCTCCCTCTCTCTCTGTTTCGGCTTCTCTCTCTCTGTCTGTTTCTGCCTCTCTCTGTTTCTGCCTTTCTCTCCCTCTGTTTCTGCCTCTCTCTCAGTGCCTCTCTCTCTGCCCCTCTCTCTCTATCTGCCTCTCTCTCTCTCTTTTTCTGCCTCTCTCTCTGTTTCTGCCTCTCTCCCTCTCTCTCTCCGTTTCTGCCTCTATCCCTCTCTTTCTGCCTCTCTCCCCCTCTCTCTCTCCGTTTCTGCCTCTCTCCCTCTCTCTCTCCTTTTCTGCCTCTCTCCCTCTCTCTCTCTCCGTCTCTGCCTCGGTCCCTCTCTCTCTCTCCTTTTCTGCCTTTCTCCCTCTTTCTCTCTCTGTTTCTGCCTCACTCTATCTCTGCTTCTCTCTCCCTCTGTTTCTGCCTCTCTCTCCCTCTGTGTCTGCCTCTCTCTCTCCCTCTGTTTTGCTTCTCTCTCCCTCTGTTTCTGCCTCTCTCTCCCTCTGTGTCTGCCTCTCTCTCTCCCTCTGTTTTGACTCTCTCTCTCCCTCTGTTTCTGCCTCTCTCACCCCTCTTTTTCTGCCTCTCTCTCCCTCTGTTTCTGCCTCTCTCGCTCTCTGTTTCTGCCTCTCTCTCTGCGTCTCTCTCTGTGTCTGCCTCTCTCTCTCCCTCTGTTTCTGCCTCTCTCTCCCTCTGTTTCTGCCTCTCTCTCTCTGTGTGTCTGCCTCTCTCCCTCTGTTTCTGCCTCTCTCCCTCTGTTTCTGCCTCTCTCTCCCCCTGTTTCTGCCTCTCTCTCTCTCTCTGTTTCTGCCTCTCTCTCCCTCTGTTTCTGCCTCTCTCTCCCTCAGTTTCTGCCTCTCTCCTTCTCTGTTTCTGCCTCTCTCTCCCTCTGTTTCTGCCTTTCTCTCCCTCTGTTTCTGCCTCTCTCTCCCTCAGTTTCTGCCTCTCTCCTTCTCTGTTTCTGCCTCTCTCTCCCTCTGTTTCTGCCTCTCCCTCTCTCTCTGTTTCGGCTTCTCTCTCTCTGTCTGTTTCTGCCTCTCTCTGTTTCTGCCTTTCTCTCCCTCTGTTTCTGCCTCTCTCTCAGTGCCTCTCTCTCTGCCCCTCTCTCTCTCTCTGCCTCTCTCTCTCTCTTTTTCTGCCTCTCTCTCTGTTTCTGCCTCTCTCCCTCTCTCTCTCCGTTTCTGCCTCTATCCCTCTCTTTCTGCCTCTCTCCCCCTCTCTCTCTCCGTTTCTGCCTATCTCCCTCTCTCTCTCCTTTTCTGCCTCTCTCCCTCTCTCTCTCTCCGTCTCTGCCTCTGTCCCTCTCTCTCTCTCCTTTTCTGCCTTTCTCCCTCTTTCTCTCTCTGTTTCTGCCTCACTCTATCTCTGCTTCTCTCTCCCTCTGTTTCTGCCTCTCTCTCCCTCTGTGTCTGCCTCTCTCTCTCCCTCTGTTTTTGCTTCTCTCTCCCTCTGTTTCTGCCTCTCTCTCCCTCTGTGTCTGCCTCTCTCTCTCCCTCTGTTTTTGACTCTCTCTCCCTCTGTTTCTGCCTCTCTCACCCTCTTTTTCTGCCTCTCTCTCCCTCTGTTTCTGCCTCTCTCGCTCTCTGTTTCTGCCTCTCTCTCTGCGTCTCTCTCTGTGTCTGCCTCTCTCTCTCCCTCTGTTTCTGCCTCTCTCTCCCTCTGTTTCTGCCTCTCTCTCTCTCTGTGTCTGCCTCTCTCCCTCTGTTTCTGCCTCTCTCCCTCTGTTTCTGCCTCTCTCTCCCCCTGTTTCTGCCTCTCTCTCTCTCTCTGTGTCTGCCTCTCTCTCTCCCTCTGTTTCTGCCTCTCTCTCCCTCTGTTTCTGCCTCTCTCGCTCTCTGTTTCTGCCTCTCTCTCTGCGTCTCTCTCTGTGTCTGCCTCTCTCTCTCCCTCTGTTTCTGCCTCTCTATCCCTCTGTTTCTGCCTCTCTCTCCCTCTCTTTCTGTTTCTCTCGCTTACTTATTCTGCCTCTCTCTCTGCGTCTCTCTCTGTGTCTGCCTCTCTCTCTCCCTCTGTGTCTGCCTCTCTCTCTCCCTCTGTTTTTGCCTCTCTCTCCCTCTGTTTCTGCCTCTATCTCCCTCTGTGTCTGCCTCTCTCTCTCCCTCTGTTTTTGCCTCTCTCTCCCTCTGTTTCTGCCTCTCTCTCCCTCTTTTTCTGCCTCTCTCTCCCTCTGTTTCTGCCTCTCTCGCTCTCTGTTTCTGCCTCTCTCTCTGCGTCTCTCTCTGTGTCTGCCTCTCTCTCTCCCTCTGTTTCTGCCTCTCTCTCCCTCTGTTTCTGCCTCTCTCTCCCTCTGTTTCTGCCTCTCTCACTCTCTGTTTCTGCCTCTCTCTCTGCGTCTCTCTCTGTTTCTGCCTCTCTCCCTCTGTTTCTGCCTCTCTCTCCCCCTGTTTCTGCCTCTCTCTCTCTCTCTGTGTCTGCCTCTCTCTCTCCCTCTGTTTCTGCCTCTCTCTCCCTCTGTTTCTGCCTCTCTCGCTCTCTGTTTCTGCCTCTCTCTCTGCGTCTCTCTCTGTGTCTGCCTCTCTCTCTCCCTCTGTTTCTGCCTCTCTATCCCTCTGTTTCTGCCTCTCTCTCCCTCTCTTTCTGTTTCTCTCGCTTACTTATTCTGCCTCTCTCTCTCGTCTCTCTCTGTGTCTGCCCTCTCTCTCTCCCTCTGTGTCTGCCTCTCTCTCTCCCTCTGTTTTGCCTCTCTCTCCCTCTGTTTCTGCCTCTATCTCCCTCTGTGTCTGCCTCTCTCTCTCCCTCTGTTTTTGCCTCTCTCTCCCTCTGTTTCTGCCTCTCTCTCCCTCTTTTTCTGCCTCTCTCTCCCTCTGTTTCTGCCTCTCTCGCTCTCTGTTTCTGCCTCTCTCTCTGCGTCTCTCTGTGTCTGCCTCTCTCTCTCCCTCTGTTTCTGACTCTCTCTCCCTCTGTTTCTGCCTCTCTCTCCCTCTGTTTCTGCCTCTCTCCTCTCTGTTTCTGCCTCTCTCTCTGCGTCTCTCTCTGTGTCTGCCTCTCTCTCTCCCTCTGTTTCTGCCTCTCTCTCCCTCTGTTTCTGCCTCTCTCTCCCTCTGTTTCTGCCTCTCTCGCTCTCTGTTTCTGCCTCTCTCGCTCTCTGTTTCTGCCTCTCTCTCTGCATCTCTCTCTGTGTCTGCTTCTCTCTCTCCCTCTGTTTCTGCCTCTCTCTCCCTCTGTTTCTGCCTCTCTCTCTCTCTCTCTCTCTCTCTCTCTCTCTCTCTCTCTCTCTCTCTCTCTCTCTCTCTCTCTCTGTGTGCTATCCTCTCTATCTCAGCATCCCATATTCAGTCAACATGGTGTCTCAGCAATTTGACAGGCAGGATATGTTCAGCTCCGTCCCCCTGTCAAGCTAATGGAAAAAGAACGAGGGCCAAATAAATGGAAGGAGAGGTGGGTAAATAGATGAAGAGGGTATGAATGAAAGTCTAATCTGTTAAGAGACCTCAAAGGGCCAGGGAGCTCAAAGGATACCAGGGATATATCTCTTTGTCAGATCAAGACATAAATGTACCTATGTACTGTATGTATGGGAGGAAACACACAATGGCTCTGTAATGCCTTTGTATCCGGGCCTGTAGGCCTGCCATGAGTCTAGAGACAGCCCTCAGAAATTGACTGGCTACTACTTCATAGTTGTATGATCACATGCGCCTAATACAACAAGTGTCGACCTTAAGGTGAAATGCTGAATACAACAAGTGTAGACACGTGAAAAGCTGATTTACAAGCTCTTAACGGTGCAGTTCAAGAAGATAAATTAACTACATAAAAAAAAGATCAAAAAGTAACACAATAACGACACTATATACAGGAGGTACTGGTACCGAGTCAGTGTAGAGACTATATACAGAAGGTACCGATACAGAGTCAATGTGGAGGCTATATACAGGGGACCGTCAGAGTCAATGTGGAGGCTATATACAGGGTACCGGTACAGAGTCAATGTGGAGGCTATATACAGGGTATTACGGTACAGAGTCAATGTGTAGGATATATACAGGGTATTACGGTACAGAGTCAATGTGGAGGCTATATACAGGGCATTACGGTACAGAGTCAATGTGGAGGCTATATACAGTATTACGATACAGAGTCAATGTGGAGGCAATATACAGGGGTATTACGGTACAGAGTCAATGTGGAGGCTATATACAGGGTACAGGTACAGAGTCAATGTGGAGGCTATATACAGGGGTACGGTACAGAGTCAATGTGGAGGCTATATACAGGGGTACCGGTACAGAGTCAATGTGGAGGATGTATACAGAAATTGCCGGTACAGAGTCGATGTGGAGGCTATATGCCAGGGTACCGTACAGAGTCGATGTGGAGGCTATATACAGGGTATTACGGTACAGAGTCAATGTGGAGGCTACATGCAGGGGTACTGGTACAGATTCATTGTGGAGGCTATATACAGGAGTGTACCGGTACAGAGTCAATGTGCAGGCTATATACAGGGGGTACTGGTACAGAGTCAATGTGGAGGCTATATACAGGGGTACTGGTACAGAGTCAATGTGGAGGCTATATACAGGGGTGTGGTACAGAGTCAATGTGAAGGCTATATACAGGGGTACTGGTACAGAGTCAATGTGGAGGCTATATACAGGGGGTACCAGTGTGGAGGCAGAAACAATGTGCAGGCTACATACAGGGGTACTGGCACAGAGTCAATGTGGAGGCTATATACAGGGTACTACGGTACAGAGTCAATGTGGAGGCTATATACAGGGTATTACGGTACAGAGTCAATGTGGAGGCTATATACAGGGGTACCGGTACAGAGTCAAAGTGGAGGCTATATACAGGGGTACCGGTACAGAGTCTGTGGAGGCTATATACAGGGGGAACCGGTAAAGAGTCAATGTGGAGGCTATATACAGGGGTACCGGTACAAAGTCAATGTGGAGGCTATATAAAGGGGTACCGGTACAGAGTCAATGTGGAGGCTATATACAGGGGTACTGGTACAGAGTCAATGTGGAGGCTATATACAGGGTATTACGGTACAGAGTCAATGTGGAGGCTATATACAGGGGTACCGGTACAGAGTCAAAGTGGATGCTATATACAGGGGGTACCGGTACAGAGTTAATGTGCAGGCTATATACAGGGGTGCTGGTACAGAGTCAATGTGGAGGCTATATACAGGGTATTACGGTACAGAGTCAATGTGGAGGCTATATACAGGAGGTACTGGTACCGAGACAGTGTAGAGACTATATACAGAAGGTACCGTACAGAGTCAATGTGGAGGCTATATACAGGGGGACCGGTACAGAGTCAATGTGGAGGCTATATACAGGGGTACCGGTACAGAGTCAATGTGGAGGCTATATACAGGGTATTACGGTACAGAGTCAATGTGTAGGTTATATACAGGGTATTACGGTACAGAGTCAATGTGGAGGCTATATACAGGGTATTACGGTACAGAGTCAATGTGGAGGCTATATACAGGGTATTACGGTACAGAGTCAATGTGGAGGCTATATACAGGGTATTACGGTACAGAGTCAATGTGGAGGCAATATACAGGGTATTACGGTACAGAGTCAATGTGGAGGCTATATACAGGGGGTACCGGTACAGAGTCAATGTGGAGGCTATATACAGGGGTACCGGTACAGAGTCAATGTGGAGGCTATATACAGGGGTACCGGTACAGAGTCAATGTGGAGGCTGTATACAGGGGTACCGGTACAGAGTCGATGTGGAGGCTATATACAGGGTATTACGGTACAGAGTCAATGTGGAGGCTACATACAGGGGTACTGGTACAGATTCATTGTGGAGGCTATATACAGGGTGTACCGGTACAGAGTCAATGTGCAGGCTATATACAGGGGTACTGGTACAGAGTCAATGTGGAGGCTATATACAGGGGTACTGGTACAGAGTCAATGTGGAGGCTATATACAGGGTGTTACCGGTACAGAGTCAATGTGAAGGCTATATACAGGGGGTACTGGTACAGAGTCAATGTGGAGGCTATATACAGGGGGTACCGGTACAGAAACAATGTGCAGGCTACATACACGGGGTACTGGCACAGAGTCAATGTGGAGGCTATATACAGGGTATTACGGTACAGAGTCAATGTGGAGGCTATATACAGGGTATTACGGTACAGAGTCAATTTGGAGGCTATATACAGGGGTACCGGTACAGAGTCAAAGTGGAGGCTATATACAGGGTACCGGTACAGAGTCAATGTGGAGGCTATATACCAGGGGATACCGGTACAGAGTCAATGTGGAGGCTATATACAGAGGGTACCGGTAGAGAGTCAATGTGGAGGCTATATACAGGGGGAACCGGTAAAGAGTTTATGTGGAGGCTATATACAGGGGGTACCGGTACAAAGTCAATGTTGGAGGCTATATAAAGGGGGTACCGGTACAGAGTCAATGTGGAGGCTATATACAGGGGGTACTGGTACAGAGTCAATGTGGAGGCTATATACAGGGTATTACGGTACAGAGTCAATGTGGAGGCTATATACAGGGGTACCGGTACAGAGTCAAAGTGGATGCTATATACAGGGGTACCGGTACAGAGTTAATGTGCAGGCTATATACAGGGGTGCTGGTACAGAGTCAATGTGGAGGCTATACACAGGGTATTACGGTACAGAGTCAATGTGGAGGCTATATACAGGGGTACAGGTACAAGTCAATGTGGAGGCTATATACAGGGGTACCGGTACAGAATCAATGTGGAGGTATATACAGGGGTACCGGTACAGAGTCAATGTGAAGGCTATATACAGGGGTACTGTTACAGAGTAAATGTGGAGGCTATATACAGGGTGTACCGGTACAGAGTCAATGTGCAGGCTATATACAGGGGTACGGGTACAGAGTCAATGTGGAGGCTATATACAGGGTATTACGGTACAGAGTCAATGTGGAGGCTTTATAAAGGGGATACTGGTACAGAGTCAATGTGGAGGCTATATACAGGGGTACTGGTACAGAGTCAATGTGGAGGCTTTATACTGGGTGTTACCGGTACAGAGTCAATGTGAAGGCTATATACAGGGGTACTGGTACAGAGTCAATGTGGAGGCTATATACAGGGGTACCGGTACAGAGTCAATGTGGAGGCTATATACAGGGTATTACGGTACAGAGTCAATGTGGAGGCTATATACAGGGGTACCGGTACAGAGTCAAAGTGGATGCTATATACAGGGGTACCGCTACAGAGTTAATGTGCAGGCTATATACAGGGGTGCTGGTACAGAGTCAATGTGGAGGCTATATACAGGGAATTACGGTACAGAGTCAATGTGGAGGCTATATACAGGTGGTACCGGTACAGAGTCAATGTGGAGGCTATATACAGGGTACTACGGTACAGAGTCAATGTGGAGGCTATATACAGGGTATTACGGTACAGAGTCAATGTGGAGGCTATATACAGGGGGTACCGGTACAGAGTCAAAGTGGAGGCTATATACAGGGGTACCGGTACAGAGTCAATGTGGGCTATATACAGGGGGGAACCGGTAAAGAGTCAATGTGGAGGCTATATACAGGGGGGTACCGGTACAAAGTCAATGTGGAGGCTATATAAAGGGGGTACCGGTACAGAGTCAATGTGGAGGCTATATACAGGGGTACTGGTACAGAGTCAATGTGGAGGCTATATACAGGGTATTACGGTACAGAGTCAATGTGGAGGCTATATACAGGGGTACCGGTACAGAGTCAAAGTGGATGCTATATACAGGGGGTACCGGTACAGAGTTAATGTGCAGGCTATATACAGGGGTGCTGGTACAGAGTCAATGTGGAGGCTATATACAGGGTATTACGGTACAGAGTCAATGTGGAGGCTATATACAGGAGGTACTGGTACAGAGTCAGTGTAGAGACTATATACAGAAGGTACCGATACAGAGTCAATGTGGAGGCTATATACAGGGGGACCGGTACAGAGTCAATGTGGAGGCTATATACAGGGGTACCAGTACAGAGTCAATGTGGAGGCTATATACAGGGTATTACGGTACAGAGTCAATGTGTAGGATATATACAGGGTATTACGGTACAGAGTCAATGTGGAGGCTATATACAGGGTATTACGGTACAGAGTCAATGTGGAGGCTATATACAGGGTACTACGGTACAGAGTCAATGTGGAGGCTATATACAGGGTATTACGGTACAGAGTCAATGTGGAGGCTATATACAGGGTACTGGTACAGAGTCAAAGTGGAGGCTATATACAGGGGGCACCGGTACAGAGTCAATGTGGAGGCTATATACAGGGGGAACCGGTACAGAGTCAATGTGGAGGCTATATACAGGGGTACCGGTACAAAGTCAATGTGGAGGCTATATAAAGGGGTACCGGTACAGAGTCAATGTGGAGGCTATATACAGGGGTACTGGTACAGAGTCAATGTGGAGGCTATATACAGGGTATTACGGTACAGAGTCAATGTGGAGGCTATATACAGGGGTACCGGTACAGAGTCAAAGTGGATGCTATATACAGGGGTACCGGTACAGAGTCAATGTGCAGGCTATATACAGGGGGTGCTGGTACAGAGTCAATGTGGAGGCTATATACAGGGTATTACGGTACAGAGTCAATGTGGAGGCTATATACAGGAGGTACTGGTACAGAGTCAATGTAGAGACTATATACAGAAGGTACCGATACAGAGTCAATGTGGAGGCTATATACAGGGGGACCGGTACAGAGTCAATGTGGAGGCTATATACAGGGGTACCGGTACAGAGTCAATGTGGAGGCTATATACAGGGTATTACGGTACAGAGTCAATGTGTAGGATATATACAGGGGTTACGGTACAGAGTCAATGTGGAGGCTATATACAGGGTATTACGGTACAGAGTCAATGTGGAGGCTATATACAGGGGGTTACGGTACAGAGTCAATGTGGAGGCTATATACAGGGTACCACGGTACAGAGTCAATGTGGAGGCAATATACAGGGTATTACGGTACAGAGTCAATATGGAGGCTATATACAGGGGTACCGGTACAGAGTCAATGTGGAGGCTATATACAGGGGTACCGGTACAGAGTCAATGTGGAGGCTATATACAGGGGTACCGTTACAGAGTCAATGTGGAGGCTGTATACAGGGGTACCGGTACAGAGTCAATGTGGAGGCTATATACAGGGTATTACGGTACAGAGTCAATGTGGAGGCTACATACAGGGGTACTGGTACAGATTCATTGTGGAGGCTATATACAGGGTGTACCGGTACAGAGTCAATGTGCAGGCTATATACAGGGGTACTGGTACAGAGTCAATGTGGAGGCTATATACAGGGGTACTGGTACAGAGTCAATGTGGAGGCTATATACAGGGTGTACCGGTACAGAGTCAATGTGAAGGCTATATACAGGGGTACTGGTACAGAGTCAATGTGGAGGCTATATACAGGGGTACCAGTACAGAAACAATGTGGAGGCTATATACACGGGTACTGGCACAGAGTCAATGTGGAGGCTATATACAGGGTATTACGGTACAGAGTCAATGTGGAGGCTATATACAGGGTATTACGGTACAGAGTCAATTTGGAGGCTATATACAGGGGTACCGGTACAGAGTCAAAGTGGAGGCTATATACAGGGGGTACCGGTACAGAGTCAATGTGGAGGCTATATACAGGGGGTACCGGTACAGAGTCAATGTGGAGGCTATATACAGAGGGTACCGGTACAGAGTCAATGTGGAGGCTATATACAGGGGGACCAGTAAAGAGTCAATGTGGAGGCTATATACAGGGGGTACCGGTACAAAGTCAATGTTGGAGGCTATATAAAGGGGTACCGGTACAGAGTCAATGTGGAGGCTATATACAGGGGTACTGGTACAGAGTCAATGTGGAGGCTATATACAGGGTATTACGGTACAGAGTCAATGTGGAGGCTATATACAGGGGTACCAGTACAGAGTCAAAGTGGATGCTATATACAGGGGGTACCGGTACAGAGTTAATGTGCAGGCTATATACAGGGGTGCTGGTACAGAGTCAATGTGGAGGCTATACACAGGGTACTGGTACAGAGTCAATGTGGAGGCTATATACAGGGGTACAGGTACAGAGTCAATGTGGAGGCTATATACAGGGGGTACCGGTACAGAATCAATGTGGAGGCTATATACAGGGGGTACCGGTACAGAGTCAATGTGAAGGCTATATACAGGGGGTACTGTTACAGAGTAAATGTGGAGGCTATATACAGGGTGTACCGGTACAGAGTCAATGTGCAGGCTATATACAGGGGGTACTGGTACAGAGTCAATGTGGAGGCTATATACAGGGTATTACGGTACAGAGTCAATGTGGAGGCTATATAAAGGGGATACTGGTACAGAGTCAATGTGGAGGCTATATACAGGGGTACTGGTACAGAGTCAATGTGGAGGCTTTATACTGGGTGTACCGGTACAGAGTCAATGTGAAGGCTATATACAGGGGGTACTGGTACAGAGTCAATGTGGAGGCTATATACAGGGGGTACCGGTACAGAGTCAATGTGGAGGCTATATACAGGGTATTACGGTACAGAGTCAATGTGGAGGCTATATACAGGGGTACCGGTACAGAGTCAAAGTGGATGCTATATACAGGGGGTACCGCTACAGAGTTAATGTGCAGGCTATATACAGGGGGTGCTGGTACAGAGTCAATGTGGAGGCTATATACAGGGAATTACGGTACAGAGTCAATGTGGAGGCTATATACAGGTGGTACCGGTACAGAGTCAATGTGGAGGCTATATACAGGGGTACAGGTACAGAGTCAATGTGGAGGCTATATACAGGGGGTACCAGTACAGAGTCAATGTGGAGGCTATATACAGGGGGTACTGGTACATAGTCAATGTGGAGGCTATATACAGGGGGTACTGGTACAGTGTCAATGTGGGGGCTATATACAGAGGGTACCAGTACAGAGTCAATGTGGGGGCTATATACAGGGGGGCACTGGTACATAGTCAATGTGGAGGCTATATACAGGGTATTACGGTACAGAGTCAATGTGGAGGCTATATACAGGGTATTACGGTACAGAGTCAATGTGGAGGCTATATACAGGGGGTACCGGTACAGAGTCAAAGTGGAGGCTATATACAGGGGTACCGGTACAGAGTCAAAGTGGAGGCTATATACAGGGGGTACCGGTACAGAGTCAATGTGCAGGCTATATACAGGGGGTGCTGGTACAGAGTCAATGTGGAGGCTATATACAGGGGGTACCGGTACAAAGTCAATGTTGGAGGCTATATAAAGGGGGTACCGGTACAGAGTCAATGTGGAGGCTATATACAGGGGTACTGGTACAGAGTCAATGTGGAGGCTATATACAGGGTATTACGGTACAGAGTCAATGTGGAGGCTATATACAGGGGGTACCGGTACAGAGTCAAAGTGGATGCTATATACAGGGGGTACCGGTACAGAGTTAATGTGCAGGCTATATACAGGGGTGCTGGTACAGAGTCAATGTGGAGGCTATAACAGTACAGGGTATTACGGTACAGAGTCAATGTGGAGGCTATATACAGGGGGTACAGGTACAGAGTCAATGTGGAGGCTATATACAGGGGTACCGGTACAGAATCAATGTGGAGGCTATATACAGGGGTACCGGTACAGAGTCAATGTGAAGGCTATATACAGGGGTACTGTTACAGAGTAAATGTGGAGGCTATATACAGGGTGTACCGGTACAGAGTCAATGTGCAGGCTATATACAGGGGGTACTGGTACAGAGTCAATGTGGAGGCTATATACAGGGTATTACGGTACAGAGTCAATGTGGAGGCTATATAAAGGGGATACTGGTACAGAGTCAATGTGGAGGCTATATACAGGGGTACTGGTACAGAGTCAATGTGGAGGCTTTATACTGGGTGTACTGGTACAGAGTCAATGTGAAGGCTATATACAGGAGGTACTGGTACAGAGTCAATGTGGAGGCTATATACAGGGTGTATTACGGTACAGAGTCAATGTGGAGGCTATATACAGGGTATTACGGTACAGAGTCAATGTGGAGGCTATAAACAGGGGTACCGGTACAGAGTCAAAGTGGATGCTATATACAGGGGGTACCGCTACAGAGTTAATGTGCAGGCTATATACAGGGGGTGCTGGTACAGAGTCAATGTGGAGGCTATATACAGGGAATTACGGTACAGAGTCAATGTGGAGGCTATATACAGGTGGTACCGGTACAGAGTCAATGTGGAGGCTATATACAGGGGGTACAGGTACAGAGTCAATGTGGAGGCTATATACAGGGGGTACCAGTACAGAGTCAATGTGGAGGCTATATACAGGGGGTACTGGTACATAGTCAATGTGGAGGCTATATACAGGGGGTACTGGTACAGTGTCAATGTGGGGGCTATATACAGAGGGTACCAGTACAGAGTCAATGTGGGGGCTATATACAGGGTGTACTGGTACATAGTCAATGTGGAGGCTATATACAGGGTATTAGGTACAGAGTCAATGTGGAGGCTATATACAGGGTATTACGGTACAGAGTCAATGTGGAGGCTATATACAGGGGGCCGGTACAGAGTCAAAGTGGAGGCTCTATACAGGGGTACCGGTACAGAGTCAAAGTGGAGGCTATATACAGGGGTACCGGTACAGAGTCAATGTGCAGGCTATATACAGGGGTGCTGGTACAGAGTCAATGTGGAGGCTATATACAGGGTGTACCGGTACAGAGTCAATGTGAAGGCTATATACAGGGGTACTGGTACAGAGTCAATGTGGAGGCTATATACAGGGGTACCGGTACAGAAACAATGTGCAGGCTACATACAGGGGGTACTGGCACAGAGTCAATGTGGAGGCTATATACAGGGTATTACGGTACAGAGTCAATGTGGAGGCTATATACAGGGGTACCGGTACAGAGTCAATGTGGAGGCTATATACAGGGGGTACCGGTACAGAGTCAATGTGGAGGCTATATACAGGGTGGAGACTACCGGTACAGAGTCAATGTGGAGGCTATATACAGGGGGTACCAGTACAAAGTCAATGTGGAGGCTATATACAGGGGTACCGGTACAGAGTCAATGTGGAGGCTATATACAGAGGGTACCAGTACAGAGTCAATGTGGAGGCTATATACAGGGGGTACCGGTACAGAGTCAAAGTGGAGGCTATATACAGGGGTACCGTACAGAGTCAATGTGGAGGCTATATACAGGGGTGCTGGTACAGAGTCAATGTGGAGGCTATATACAGGGTGTAATGGTACAGAGTCAATGTGAAGGCTATATACAGGGGTACTGGTACAGAGTCAATGTGGAGGCTATATACAGGGGGTACCGGTACAGAAACAATGTGCAGGCTATATACAGGGGTACTGGTACAGAGTCAATGTGGAGGCTATATACAGGGGTTACGGTACAGAGTCAATGTGGAGGCTATATACAGGGTATTACGGTACAGAGTCAATGTGGAGGCTATATACAGGGGTACCGGTACAGAGTCAATGTGGAGGCTATATACAGGGGTACCGGTAGAGAGTCAATGTGGAGGCTATATACAGGGGAACCGGTAAAGAGTCAATGTGGAGGCTATATACAGGGGGTACCGGTACAAAGTCAATGTGGAGGCTATATAAAGGGGTACCGGTACAGAGTCAATGTGGAGGCTATATACAGGGGGTACTGGTACAGAGTCAATGTGGAGGCTATATACAGGGTATTACAGTACAGAGTCAATGTGGAGGCTATATACAGGGGGTACCGGTACAGAGTCAATGTGGAGGCTATATACAGGGGTACCGGTACAGAGTCAATGTGGAGGCTATATACAGGGGGTACCGGTACAGAGTCAATGTGAAGGCTATATACAGGGGTTACTGGTACAGAGTAAATGTGGAGGCTATATACAGGGTGTACCGGTACAGAGTCAATGTGCAGGCTATATACAGGGGTACTGGTACAGAGTCAATGTGGAGGCTATATACAGGGTATACCAGTACAGAGTCAATGTGGAGGCTATATACAGGGGATACTGGTACAGAGTCAATGTGGAGGCTATATACAGGGGGTACTGGTACAGAGTAAATGTGGAGGCTTTATACTGGGGTACTGGTACAGAGTCAATGTGGAGGCTATATACAGGGGGTACTGGTACAGAGTCAATGTGGAGGCTATATACAGGGGGTACCGGTACAGAGTCAATGTGGAGGCTATATACAGGGTATTACGGTACAGAGTCAATGTGGAGGCTATATACAGGGGGTACCGGTACAGAGTCAATGTGGATGCTATATACAGGGGGTACCGGTACAGAGTTAATGTGCAGGCTATATACAGGGGGTGCTGGTACAGAGTCAATGTGGAGGCTATATACAGGGAATTATGTTACAGAGTCAATGTGGAGGCTATATACAGGTGGTACCGGTACAGAGTCAATGTGGAGGCTATATACAGGGGGTACAGGTACAGAGTCAATGTGGAGGCTATATACAGGGGGTACTGGTACATAGTCAATGTGGAGGCTATATACAGGGGTACTGGTACAGTGTCAATGTGGGGGCTATATACAGAGGGTACCAGTACAGAGTCAATGTGGGGCTATATACAGGGGGTACTGGTACATAGTCAATGTGGAGGCTATATACAGGGTATTACGGTACAGAGTCAATGTGGAGGCTATATACAGGGTATTACGGTACAGAGTCAATGTGGAGGCTATATACAGGGGGTACCGGTACAGAGTCAAAGTGGAGGCTATATACAGGGGTACCGGTACAGAGTCAATGTGAGGCTATATACAGGGGTACCGGTACAGAGTCAATGTGCAGGCTATATACAGGGGGTGCTGGTAAAGAGTCAATGTGGAGGCTATATACAGGGTGTACCAGTACAGAGTCAATGTGAAGGCTATATACAGGGTGTACTGGTACAGAGTCAATGTGGAGGCTATATACAGGGGGTACCGGTACAGAAACAATGTGCAGGCTACATACAGGGGGTACTGGCACAGAGTCAATGTGGAGGCTATATACAGGGTATTACGGTACAGAGTCAATGTGGAGGCTATATACAGGGGTACCGGTACAGAGTCAATGTGGAGGCTATATACAGGGGGTACCGGTACAGAGTCAATGTGGAGGCTATATACAGGGGGTACCGGTACAGAGTCAATGTGGAGGCTATATACAGGGGGGTACCGGTACAAAGTCAATGTGGAGGCTATATACAGGGGGTACTGGTACAGAGTCAATGTGGAGGCTATATACAGAGGGTACCAGTACAGAGTCAATGTGGAGGCTATATACAGGGGGTACCGGTACAGAGTCAAAGTGGAGGCTATATACAGGGGTACCGGTACAGAGTCAATGTGCAGGCTATATACAGGGGGTACTGGTACAGAGTCAATGTGGAGGCTATATACAGGGTGTACCGGTACAGAGTCAATGTGAAGGCTATATACAGGGGGTACTGGTACAGAGTCAATGTGGAGGCTATATACAGGGGGTACCGGTACAGAAACAATGTGCAGGCTATATACAGGGGGTACTGGCACAGAGTCAATGTGGAGGCTATATACAGGTATTACGGTACAGAGTCAATGTGGAGGCTATATACAGGGTATTACGGTACAGAGTCAATGTGGAGGCTATATACAGGGGGTACCGGTACAGAGTCAAAGTGGAGGCTATATACAGGGGGTACCGGTACAGAGTCAATGTGGAGGCTATATACAGGGGGTACCGGTACAGAGTCAATGTGGAGGCTATATACAGAGGGTACCGGTACAGAGTCAATGTGGAGGCTATATACAGGGGGGTACCGGTACAAAGTCAATGTGGAGGCTATATAAAGGGGGTACCGGTACAGAGTCAATGTGGAGGCTATATACAGGGGTACTGGTACAGAGTCAATGTGGAGGCTATATACAGGGGGTACGGTACAGAGTCAATGTGGAGGCTATATACAGGTGGTACCGGTACAGAGTCAAAGTGGATGCTATATACAGGGGGTACCGGTACAGAGTTAATGTGGAGGCTATATACAGGGGTGCTGGTACAGAGTCAATGTGGAGGCTATATAAAGGGTATTACGGTACAGAGTCAATGTGGAGGCTATATACAGGAGGTACTGGTACAGAGTCAGTGTAGAGACTATATACAGAAGGTACCGATACAGAGTCAATGTGGAGGCTATATACAGGGGGACCGGTACAGAGTCAATGTGGAGGCTATATACAGGGGGTACCGGTACAGAGTCAATGTGGAGGCTATATACAGGGTATACGGTACAGAGTCAATGTGTAGGATATATACAGGGTACCACGGTACAGAGTCAATGTGGAGGCTATATACAGGGGTTACGGTACAGAGTCAATGTGGAGGCTATATACAGGGTATTGGTACAGAGTCAATGTGGAGGCTATATACAGGGTATTACGGTACAGAGTCAATGTGGAGGCTATATACAGGGTATTACGGTACAGAGTCAATGTGGAGGCTATATACAGGGGTACCGGTACAGAGTCAATGTGGAGGCTATATACAGGGGTACCGGTACAGAGTCAATGTGGAGGCTATATACAGGGGTACCAGTACAGAGTCAATGTGGAGGCTATATACATGGGGTACCGGTACAGAGTCAATGTGGAGGCTATATACAGGGGATACCGGTACAGAGTCAATGTGGAGGCTATATACAGGGTATTACTGGTACAGAGTCAATGTGAAGGCTATATACAGGGGTACTGGTACAGAGTCAATGTGGAGGCTATATACAGGGTGTACCGGTACAGAGTCAATGTGGAGGCTATATACAGGGGGTACCGGTACAGAGTCAATGTGGAGGCTATATACAGGGGGTACTGGTACAGAGTCAATGTGGAGGCTATATACAGGGTGTACCGGTACAGAGTCAATGTGAAGGCTATATACAGGGGTACTGGTACAGAGTCAATGTGGAGGCTATATACAGGGGTACCGGTACAGAAACAATGTGGAGGCTATATACAGGGGTACCGGTACAGAGTCAATGTGGAGGCTATATACAGGGGTTACGGTACAGAGTCAATGTGGAGGCTATATACAGGGTATTACCGGTACAGAGTCAATGTGGAGGCTATATACAGGGGGTACCGGTACAGAGTCAATGTGGAGGCTATATACAGGGGGTACCGGTACAGAGTCAATGTGGAGGCTATATACAGGGGGTACCGGTACAGAGTCAATGTGGAGGCTATATACAGGGGTACCAGTACAGAGTCAATGTGGAGGCTATATAAGTGGATACCGGTACAGAGTCAATGTGGAGGCTATATACAGGGGTACTGGTACAGAGTCAATGTGGAGGCTTTATACTGGGTGTACCGGTACAGAGTCAATGTGGAGGCTATATACAGGGGTACTGGTACAGAGTCAATGTGGAGGCTATATACAGGGGTACCTGTACAGAGTCAATGTGGAGGCTATATACAGGGGGTACGGTACAGAGTCAATGTGGAGGCTATATACAGGGGTACCGGTACAGAGTCAATGTGGAGGCTATATACAGGGGGTACCGGTACAGAGTCAATGTGCAGGCTATATACAGGGGGTGCTGGTACAGAGTCAATGTGGAGGCTATATACAGGGGGTACTGTTACAGAGTCAATGTGGAGGCTATATACAGGGGTACCGGTACAGAGTCAATGTGGAGGCTATATACAGGGGGTACCGGTACAGAGTCAATGTGGAGGCTATATACAGGGGTACTGGTACAGAGTCAATGTGGAGGCTATATACAGGGGTACTGGTACAGTGTCAATGTGGAGGCTATATACAGAGGGTACCAGTACAGAGTCAATGTGGAGGCTATATACAGGGGTACTGGTACAGAGTCAATGTGGAGGCTATATACAGGGTATTACGGTACAGAGTCAATGTGGAGGCTATATACAGGGTATACGGTACAGAGTCAATGTGGAGGCTATATACAGGGGTACTGGTACAGTGTCAATGTGGAGGCTATATACAGGGTATTGCGTACAGAGTCAATGTGGAGGCTATATACAGGGGGTACTGGTACAGAGTCAATGTGGAGGCTATATACAGGGGTACCGGTACAGAGTCAATGTGGAGGCTATATACAGGGGTGCTGGTACAGAGTCAATGTGGAGGCTATATACAGGGTATTACGGTACAGAGTCAATGTGGAGGCTATACACAGGGGTACCGGTACAGAGTCAGTGTAGAGACTATATACAGGGGTACCGTACAGAGTCAATGTGGAGGCTATATACAGGGGGGACCGGTACAGAGTCAATGTGGAGGCTATATACAGGGGGTACCGGTACAGAGTCAATGTGGAGGCTATATACAGGGTGTTACGGTACAGAGTCAATGTGGAGGATATATACAGGTATTACGGTACAGAGTCAATGTGGAGGCTATATACAGGGGTTACCAGTACAGAGTCAATGTGGAGGCTATATACAGGGTATTACGGTACAGAGTCAATGTGGAGGCTATATACAGGGGATACCAGTACAGAGTCAATGTGGAGGCTATATACAGGGTATTACGGTACAGAGTCAATGTGGAGGCTATATACAGGGGTACCGGTACAGAGTCAATGTGGAGGCTATATACAGGGGATACCAGTACAGAGTCAATGTGGAGGCTATATACAGGGGGGTACCGGTACAGAGTCAATGTGGAGGCTGTATACAGGGGGTACTGGTACAGAGTCAATGTGGAGGCTATATACAGGGGTACCGTACAGTGTCGATGTGGAGGCTATATACAGGTCAATGTATATACAGGGGTACAGAGTCAATGTGGAGGCTATATACAGGGGTGTTACTGGTACAGATTCATTGTGGAGGCTATATTCAGGGTGTACCGGTACAGAGTCAATGTGGAGGCTATATACAGGGGGTACGGTACAGAGTCAATGTGGAGGCTATATACAGGGGTACTGGTACAGAGTCAATGTGAAGGCTATATACAGGGGTACCGGTACAGAGTCAATGTGGAGGCTATATACAGGGGTACCGGTACAGAGTCAATGTGGAGGCTATATACAGGGGTTACCGGTACAGAGTCAATGTGGAGGCTATATACAGAGGGTTACCGGTACAGAGTCAATGTGGAGGCTATATACAGGGGGAACCGGTAAAGAGTCAATGTGGAGGCTATATACAGGGGGTACCGGTACAAAGTCAATGTGGAGGCTATATAAAGGGGGTACCGGTACAGAGTCAATGTGGAGGCTATATACAGGGGGTACTGGTACAGAGTCAATGTGGAGGCTATATACAGGGTATTACGGTACAGAGTCAATGTGGAGGCTATATACAGGGGGTACCGGTACAGAGTCAAAGTGGATGCTATATACAGGGGGTACCGGTACAGAGTTAATGTGCAGGCTATATACAGGGGTGCTGGTACAGAGTCAATGTGGAGGCTATATACAGGGTATTACGGTACAGAGTCAATGTGGAGGCTATATACAGGGGGTACCGGTACAGAGTCAATGTGGAGGCTATATACAGGGGGTACAGGTACAGAGTCAATGTGGAGGCTATATACAGGGGTACCGGTACAGAATCAATGTGGAGGCTATATACAGGGGGTACCGGTACAGAGTCAATGTGAAGGCTATATACAGGGGGTACTGGTACAGAGTAAATGTGGAGGCTATATACAGGGTGTACCGGTACAGAGTCAATGTGCAGGCTATATACAGGGGGTACTGGTACAGAGTCAATGTGGAGGCTATATACAGGGTATTACCGTACAGAGTCAATGTGGAGGCTATATAAAGGGGATACTGGTACAGAGTCAATGTGGAGGCTATATACAGGGGGTACCGGTACAGAGTCAATGTGGAGGCTTTATAATGGGTGTACTGGTACAGAGTCAATGTGAAGGCTATATACAGGGGGTACCGGTACAGAGTCAATGTGGAGGCTATATACAGGGGGTACCGGTACAGAGTCAATGTGGAGGCTATATACAGGGTATTACGGTACAGAGTCAATGTGGAGGCTATATACAGGGGTACCGGTACAGAGTCAAAGTGGATGCTATATACAGGGTACCGGTACAGAGTTAATGTGCAGGCTATATACAGGGGTGCTGGTACAGAGTCAATGTGGAGGCTATATACAGGGGGTACCGGTACAGAGTCAATGTGGAGGCTATATACAGGTGGTACCGGTACAGAGTCAATGTGGAGGCTATATACAGGGGGTACAGGTACAGAGTCAATGTGGAGGCTATATACAGGGGGTACCAGTACAGAGTCAATGTGGGGGCTATATACAGGGGTACTGGTACATGGTCAATGTGGAGGCTATATACAGGGGTACTGGTACAGTGTCAATGTGGGGACTATATACAGAGGGTACCAGTACAGAGTCAATGTGGGGGCTATATACAGGGGGTACTGGTACATAGTCAATGTTGAGGCTATATACAGGGGGTACCGGTACAGAGTCAATGTGGAGGCTATATACAGGGTATTACGGTACAGAGTCAATGTGGAGGCTATATACAGGGTATTACCGGTACAGAGTCAATGTGGAGGCTATATACAGGGGTACCGGTACAGAGTCAAAGTGGAGGCTATATACAGGGGGTACCGTACAGAGTCAATGTGCAGGCTATATACAGGGGTGCTGGTACAGAGTCAATGTGGAGGCTATATACAGGGTATTACGGTACAGAGTCAATGTGGAGGCTATATACAGTGGGTACCGGTACAGAGTCAATTTGGAGGCTATATACAGGGGGTACCGGTACAGAGTCAATGTGGAGGCTATATACAGAGGGTACCAGTACAGAGTCAATGTGGAGGCTATATACAGGGGTACTGGTACAGAGTCAATGTGGAGGCTATATACAGGGGGTACCGGTACAAAGTCAATGTGGAGGCTATATACAGGGGGTACCGGTACAGAGTCAATGTGGAGGCTATATACAGGGGTTACCAGTACACAGTCAATGTGGAGGCTATATACAGGGGTACCGGTACAGAGTCAATGTGGAGGCTATATACAGGGGGTACCGGTACAGAGTCAATGTGGAGGCTATATACAGGGGGTGCTGGTACAGAGTCAATGTGGAGGCTATATACAGAGGTTACCAGTACAGAGTCAATGTGGAGGCTATATACAGGGGGTATCGTTACAGAGTCAATGTGGAGGCTATATACAGGGGGTACCAGTACAGAGTCAATGTGGAGGCTATATACAGGGTATTACCAGTACAGAGTCAATGTGGAGGCTATATACAGGATATTACGGTACAGAGTCAATGTGGAGGCTATATACAGGGGGTACCAGGTACAGAGTCAATGTGGAGGCTATATACAGGGGGTACCAGTACAGAGTCAATGTGGAGGCTATATACAGGGGTAAAGGTACAGAGTCAATGGGAGGCTATATACAGGGGGTACCGGTAGAGAGTCAATGTGGAGGCTATATACAGGGGGTACCAGTACAGAGTCAATGTGGAGGCTATATACAGGGGTAACGGTACAGAGTCAATGTGGAGGCTATATACAGGGGGTACCAGTACAGAGTCAATGTGGAGGCTATATACAAGGGGTACCAGTACAGAGTCAATGTGGGGGCTATATACAGGGGGTACTGGTACAGAGTCAATGTGGAGGCTATATACAGGGGTACCAGTACAGAGTCAATGTGGGGGCTATATACAGGGGGTACCGGTACAGAGTCAATGTGGAGGCTATATACAGGGGGTACTGGTACAGAGTCAATGTGGAGGTTATATACAGGGGGTACTGGTACAGAGTCAATGTGGGGGCTATATACAGAGGGTACCAGTACAGAGTCAATGTGGGGGCTATATACAGGGGGTACTGGTACAGAGTCAATGTGGAGGCTATATACAGGGGGTACCGGTACAGAGTCAATGTGGAGGCTATATACAGGGGTACCAGTACAGAGTCAATGTGGAGGCTATATACAGGGGGTACCGGGTACAGAGTCAATGTGGAGGCTATATACAGGGGGTACCAGTACAGAGTCAATGTGGGGGCTATATACAGGGGGTACTGGTTCCTTAGTCAATGTGGAGGCTATATACAGGGGTACCAGTACAGAGTCAATGTGGGGGCTATATACAGGGGGTACCAGTACAGAGTCAATGTGGAGGCTATATACAGGGGTACTGGTACATAGTCAATGTGGAGGCTATATACTGGGGTACTGGTACAGTGTCAATGTGGGGGCTATATACAGAGGGTACCAGTACAGAGTCAATGTGGAGGCTATATACAGGGGGTACTGGTACATAGTCAATGTGGAGGCTATATACAGGGGGTACCGATACAGAGTCAATGTGGAGGCTATATACAGGGGGTACTGGTACAGAGTCAATGTGGAGGCTATATACAGGGTATTACGGTACAGAGTCAATGTGGAGGCTATATACAGGGTACTGGTACAGAGTCAAAGTGGATGCTATATACAGGGGGTACCAGTACAGAGTCAATGTGCAGGCTATATACAGGGGGTGCGGTACAGAGTCAATGTGAGGCTATATAAAGGGTGTTACGGTACAGAGTCAATGTGGAGGCTATATACAGGAGGTACTGGTACAGAGTCAATGTGGAGACTATATACAGAAGGTACCGATACAGAGTCAATGTGGAGGCTATATACAGGGGGACCGGTACAGAGTCAATGTGGAGGCTATATACAGGGGTACCGGTACAGAGTCAATGTGGAGGCTATATACAGGGTATTACTATGCACAGAGTCAATGTGGAGGATATATACAGTGTATTACGGTACAGAGTCAATGTGGAGGCTATATACAGGGTATACGGTACAGAGTCAATGTGGAGGCTATATACAGGGTATTACCAGTACAGAGTCAATGTGGAGACTATATACAGGGTGTACGGTACAGAGTCAATGTGGAGGCTATATACAGGGTATTACGGTACAGAGTCAATGTGGAGGCTATATACAGGTGGTACCGGTACAGAGTCAATGTGGAGGCTATATACAGGGGGTACCGGTACAGAGTCAATGTGGAGGCTATATACAGGGGGTACCGGTACAGAGTCAATGTGGAGGCTATATACAGGGGTACCGGTACAGAGTCAATGTGGAGGCTATATACAGGGGATACCGGTACAGAGTCAATGGGAGGCTATATACAGGGTATTACGGTACAGAGTCAATATGGAGGCTATATACAGGGGTACTGGTACAGATTCAATGTGGAGGCTATATTCAGGGGTACCGGGTACAGAGTCAATGTGGAGGCTATATACAGGGGGTACTGGTACAGAGTCAATGTGGAGGCTATATACAGGGGGTACTGGTACAGAGTCAATGTGGAGGCTATATACAGGGGTACCGGTACAGAGTCAAAGTGGAGGCTATATACAGGGGGTACCAGTACAGAGTCAATGTGGAGGCTATATACAGGGGTACCGGTACAGAGTCAATGTGGGAGGGCTCATATACAGAGGGTACCGGTAGAGAGTCAATGTGGAGGCTATATACAGGGGGAACTGGTAAAGAGTCAATGTGGAGGCTATATACAGGGGGGCACCGGTACAAAGTCAATGTGGAGGCTATATAAAGGGGGTTACCGGTACAGAGTCAATGTGGAGGCTATATACAGGGGGTACTGGTACAGAGTCAATGTGGAGGCTATATACAGGGTATTACGGTACAGAGTCAATGTGGAGGCTATATACAGGGGGTACCGGTACAGAGTCAAAGTGGATGCTATATACAGGGGGTACCGGTACAGAGTTAATGTGGAGGCTATATACAGGGGGTGCTGGTACAGAGTCAATGTGGAGGCTATATACAGGGGTACCAGTACAGAGTCAATGTGGAGGCTATATACAGGGGGTACCGGTACAGAGTCAATGTGGAGGCTATATACAGGGGTACAGGTACAGAGTCAATGTGGAGGCTATATACAGGGGGTACCGGTACAGAGTCAATGTGGAGGCTATATACAGGGGTACCGGTACAGAGTCAATGTGGAGGCTATATACAGGGGTACTGGTACAGAGTCAATGTGGAGGCTATATACAGGGTTACCAGTACAGAGTCAATGTGGAGGCTATATACAGGGTACTGGTACAGAGTCAATGTGGAGGCTATATACAGGGTGTTACCAGTACAGAGTCAATGTGGAGGCTATATACAGGGGATACTGGTACAGAGTCAATGTGGAGGCTATATACAGGGGGTACTGGTACAGAGTCAATGTGGAGGCTATATAATGGGGTTACCGGTACAGAGTCAATGTGAGGCTATATACAGGTACCGGTACAGAGTCAATGTGGAGGCTATATACAGGGGGTACCGGTACAGAGTCAATGTGGAGGCTATATACAGGGTATACCGGTACAGAGTCAATGTGGAGGCTATATACAGGGGGTACCGGTACAGAGTCAATGTGGATGGCTATATACAGGGGTACCGGTACAGAGTCAATGTGGAGGCTATATACAGGGGTACTGGTACAGAGTCAATGTGGAGGCTATATACAGGGGGTACTGTACAGAGTCAATGTGGAGGCTATATACAGGTGGTACCAGTACAGAGTCAATGTGGAGGCTATATACAGGGGGTACAGGTACAGAGTCAATGTGGAGGCTATATACAGGGGTACCAGTACAGAGTCAATGTGGGGGCTATATACAGGGGGTACTGGTACAGAGTCAATGTGGAGGCTATATACAGGGGGTACTGGTACAGTGTCAATGTGGGGGCTATATACAGAGGGTACCAGTACAGAGTCAATGTGGGCTATATACAGGGTTACGGTACATAGTCAATGTGGAGGCTATATACAGGGGGTACCGGTACAGAGTCAATGTGGAGGCTATATACAGGGAAGCGGTACAGAGTCAATGTGGAGGCTATATACAGGGTATTACCAGTACAGAGTCAATGTGGAGGCTATATACAGGGGGTACCGGTATAGAGTCAAAGTGGAGACTATATACAGGGGGTACCAGTACAGAGTCAATATGCAGGCTATATACAGGGGGTGCTGGTACAGAGTCAATGTGGAGGCTATATACAGGGTATTACGGTACAGAGTCAATGTGGGGGTTATATACAGGGGTACTGGTTCCTTAGTCAATGTGGAGGCTATATACAGGGGGTACCAGTACAGAGTCAATGTGAAGACTATATACAGGGGGTAGCGGTACAGAGTCAATGTGGAGGCTATATACAGGGGGTACTGGTACATAGTCAATGTGGAGGCTATATACTGGGGGGTACTGGTACAGTGTCAATGTGGGGGCTATATACAGAGGGTACCAGTACAGAGTCAATGTGGGGGCTATATACAGGGGTAGCTGGTACATAGTCAATGTGGAGGCTATATAAAGGGGGTACCGGTACAGAGTCAATGTGGAGGCTATATACAGGGGTACTGGTACAGTGTCAATGTGGAGGCTATATACAGGGTATTACGGTACAGAGTCAATGTGGAGGCTATATACAGGGGGTACTGGTACAGAGTCAAAGTGGATGCTATAACAGGGGGTACCGGTACAGAGTTAATGTGGAGGCTATATACAGGGGTGCTGGTACAGAGTCAATGTGGAGGCTATATAAAGGGTAATTACGGGATAAGAGAGTCAATGTGAGGCTATACACAGGAGGTACTGGTACCGAGTCAGTGTTAGAGACTATATACAGAAGGTGTACCGATACAGAGTCAATGTGGAGGCTATATACAGGGGGACCGGTACAGAGTCAATGTGAGGCTATATACAGGGGTACCGTACAGAGTCAATGTGGAGGCTATATACAGGGGTTACGGTACAGAGTCAATGTGTAGGCTATATACAGGGTATTACCGATACAGAGTCAATGTGGAGGCTATATACAGGTATTACTGGTACAGAGTCAATGTGGAGGCTATATACAGGGTATTACGGTACAGAGTCAATGTGGAGGCTATATACAGGGTATTACGGTACAGAGTCAATGTGGACAATATACAGGGTATTACGGTACAGAGTCAATGTGGAGGCTATATACAGGTGGTACCGGTACAGAGTCAATGTGGAGGCTATATACATGGGTGTTACAGTACTGAGTCAATGTGGAGGCTATATACAGGGGGGTACCAGTACAGAGTCAATGTGGAGGCTGTATACATGGGGTACCGGTACAGAGTCAATGTGGAGGCTATATACAGGGGATACCGGTACAGTGTCATGTGGAGGCTATATACAGGGTATTACGGTACAGAGTCAATGTGGAGGCTACATACAGGGGGTACTGGTACAGATTCATTGTGGAGGCTATATTCAGGGTGTACCGGTACAGAGTCAATGTGCAGGCTATATACAGGGGGTACTGGTACAGAGTCAATGTGGAGGCTATATACAGGGGGTACTGGTACAGAGTCAATGTGGAGGCTATATACAGGGGTACCGTACAGAGTCAAAGTGGAGGCTATATACAGGGGTACCGGTACAGAGTCAATGTGGAGGCTATATACAGGGGTACCGGTACAGAGTCAATGTGGAGGCTATATACAGAGGGTACCGGTAGAGAGTCAATGTGGAGGCTATATACAGGGGGAACCGGTAAAGAGTCAATGTGGAGGCTATATACAGGGGGTACCAGTACAAAGTCAATGTGGAGGCTATATAAAGGGGGTACCGGTACAGAGTCAATGTGGAGGCTATATACAGGGGGTACTGGTACAGAGTCAATGTGGAGGCTATATACAGGGTATTACGGTACAGAGTCAATGTGGAGGCTATATACAGGGGGTACCGGTACAGAGTCAAAGTGGATGCTATATACAGGGGGTACCAGTACAGAGTTAATGTGCAGGCTATATACAGGGGGTGCTGGTACAGAGTCAATGTGGAGGCTATATACAGGGTATTACGGTACAGAGTCAATGTGGAGGCTATATACAGGGGTACCCGGTACAGAGTCAATGTGGAGGCTATATACAGGGGGTACAGGTACAGAGTCAATGTGGAGGCTATATACAGGGGGTACCGGTACAGAATCAATGTGGAGGCTATATACAGGGGGTACCAGTACAGAGTCAATGTGAAGGCTATATACAGGGGTACTGGTACAGAGTAAATGTGGAGGCTATATACAGGGTGTACCGGTACAGAGTCAATGTGCAGGCTATATACAGGGGGTACTGGTACAGAGTCAATGTGAGGCTATATACAGGGTGTAAACCGTACAGAGTCAATGTGGAGGCTATATAAAGGGGATACTGGTACAGAGTCAATGTGGAGGCTATATACAGGGGGTACTGGTACAGAGTCAATGTGGAGGCTTTATAATGGGTGTACCGGTACAGAGTCAATGTGAAGGCTATATACAGGGGGTACTGGTACAGAGTCAATGTGGAGGCTATATACAGGGGGTACCGGTACAGAGTCAATGTGGAGGCTATATACAGGGTATTACGGTACAGAGTCAATGTGGAGGCTATATACAGGGGGTACAGTACAGAGTCAAAGTGGATGCTATATACAGGGGGTACCAGTACAGAGTTAATGTGCAGGCTATATACAGGGGGTGCTGGTACAGAGTCAATGTGAGGCTATATACAGGGGTTACCGGTACAGAGTCAATGTGGAGGCTATATACAGGTGGTACCGGTACAGAGTCAATGTGGAGGCTATATACAGGGGTACAGGTACAGAGTCAATGTGGAGGCTATATACAGGGGGTACCAGTACAGAGTCAATGTGGGGGCTATATACAGGGGGTACTGGTACATGGTCAATGTGGAGGCTATATACAGGGGGTACTGGTACAGTGTCAATGTGGGGGCTATATACAGAGTATTACGGTACAGAGTCAATGTGGGGGGCTATATACAGGGGTACTGGTACATAGTCAATGTTGAGGCTATATACAGGGGGTACCGGTACAGAGTCAATGTGGAGGCTATATACAGGGTATTACGGTACAGAGTCAATGTGGAGGCTATATACAGGGTATTACGGTACAGAGTCAATGTGGAGGCTATATACAGGGGGTACCGGTACAGAGTCAAAGTGGAGGCTATATACAGGGGGTACCGGTACAGAGTCAATGTGCAGGCTATATACAGGGGGTGCTGGTACAGAGTCAATGTGGAGGCTATATACAGGGTATTACGGTACAGAGTCAATGTGGAGGCTATATACAGTGGGTACCGGTACAGAGTCAATTTGGAGGCTATATACAGGGGGTACCGGTACAGAGTCAATGTGGAGGCTATATACAGAGGGTACCGGTAGAGAGTCAATGTGGAGGCTATATACAGGGGGTACCGGTACAGAGTCAATGTGGAGGCTATATACAGGGGGGTACCGGTACAAAGTCAATGTGGAGGCTATATACAGGGGGTACCGGTACAGAGTCAATGTGGAGGCTATATACAGAGGGTACCAGTACAGAGTCAATGTGGAGGCTATATACAGGGGGTACCGGTACAGAGTCAAAGTGTAGGCTATATACAGGGGGTACCGGTACAGAGTCAATGTGCAGGCTATATACAGGGGGTGCTGGTACAGAGTCAATGTGGAGGCTATATACAGAGGTTACCAGTACAGAGTCAATGTGGAGGCTATATACAGGGTATCGGTACAGAGTCAAAGTGGAGGCTATATACAGGGGGTACCGGTAGAGAGTCAATGTGGAGGCTATATACAGGGTATTACGGTACAGAGTCAATGTGGAGGCTATATACAGGATATTACGGTACCGAGTCAATGTGTAGGCTATATACAGGGGGTACCGGCACAGAGTCAATGTGGAGGCTATATACAGGGGGTACCGGTACAGAGTCAATGTGGAGGCTATATACAGGGGTAAAGGTACAGAGTCAATGTGGAGGCTATATACAGGGGGTACCGGGTAGAGAGTCAATATGGAGGCTATATACAGGGGGTACCAGTACAGAGTCAATGTGGAGGCTATATACAGAGGGTACCGGTACAGAGTCAATGTGGAGGCTATATACAGGGGTACCTGCACAGAGTCAATGTGGAGGCTATATACAAGGGGTACCAGTACAGAGTCAATGTGGGGCTATATACAGGGGTACTGGTACAGAGTCAATGTGGAGGCTATATACAGGGGTACCAGTACAGAGTCAATGTGGGGGCTATATACAGGGGGTACCGGTACAGAGTCAATGTGGAGGCTATATACAGGGGGTACTGGTACATAGTCAATGTGGAGGCTATATACTGGGGGTACTGGTACAGTGTCAATGTGGGGGCTATATACAGAGGGTACCAGTACAGAGTCAATGTGGGGGCTATACAGGGGGTACTGGTACATAGTCAATGTGGAGGCTATATACAGGGGGTACTGGTACAGAGTCAATGTGGAGGCTATATACAGAGGGTACCGGTGCAGAGTCAATGTGGAGGCTATATACAGGGGGTACGGCACAGAGTCAATGTGGAGGCTATATACAGGGGGTACCAGTACAGAGTCAATGTGGGGGCTATATACAGGGGGTACTGGTTCCTTAGTCAATGTGGAGGCTATATACAGGGGGTACCAGTACAGAGTCAATGTGGGGGCTATATACAGGGGGTACCGGTACAGAGTCAATGTGGAGGCTATATACAGGGGGTACTGGTACATAGTCAATGTGGAGGCTATATACTGGGGGTACTGGTACAGTGTCAATGTGGGGGCTATATACAGAGGGTACCAGTACAGAGTCAATGTGGGGGCTATATACAGGGGGTACTGGTACATAGTCAATGTGGAGGCTATATACAGGGGGTAATGGGTACAGAGTCAATGTGGAGGCTATATACAGGGTATTACGGTACAGAGTCAATGTGGAGGCTATATACAGGGGGTACCGGTACAGAGTCAATGTGGAGGCTATATACAGGGTATTACGGTACAGAGTCAATGTGGAGGCTATATACAGGGTATTACGGCACAGAGTCAATGTGGAGGCTATATACAGGTATTACGGTACAGAGTCAATGTGGAGGCTATGTACAGGGGGTAAGAAGCCGGTAAGAAGCCTTTTGGACCTGGACTTGGAGCTCTACCATCCGGTAGCAGAGAAAACAGTCTATGACCTGGGTGACTGGAGTCTCTGACAAGTTTATGGTCTTTCCTCTGACATCGCCATCCTGGATGGCAGGAAGCCTGGCGACAGTGATGTCTTTCTCTCTGATTTACACAGCTGCAAAACGAACAGTAAATAAATGTTAAATAAATAAAATGAAAAATAAAAATCCCAGAGCATGAGCTGAGCAACACACACGCACACACACACACACACACACACACGCACGCACGCACGCACGCACACACACACACGCGCACGCACGCCACTCTCACGCACGTCACGCATGCACGCATTCACACACACACACACACACACACACACACACACACACACACACACACACACAGTAAAGGGGTTAGCGTGATTTTGACAGTAGCTTGTGGCAGCTCGTGGCAAGTAAAATAATTTATTTCATTTTACAATACACCTATTTATAATATAAATACTGTATCAAAGCAAATTCTGTGTAATGACAAAGTATAATAATGTAAGAATGTACTGTATTATACTGTAAAAAAGAGAAAAAAAGTAAATGCTATCATCATGAATTAATTTATGAATTAATTAATGACATTTGTTGAGTGTTTGTTTTTCCACAGTATTTTACTGTAATTACAATGAAATTGATGCAAGCAGGTTGGCTGCTGGGTAAAGTGTTTACACACTACAGTGTATTCAGGAACATTCTAGTGTTTTACTGTTACTGTCACATCTCGAGGCCAAACTGGCAGAGACTACAGGACGAACAAGACCAGAAGGACATGGCAAATTGGTCAACCTTTAAAGGTTTAAAGGAATATTCCACCCCCAAATCTAAACATTTTCCCACAATGCACCATAATTTCTATATTATAAATAAAACTATATTTTGGTTTTAAATACAAAATGCATCATTCCGGCTGTATTTCAAAAGTTAATTATCTTGAAAACTTGATTGCTGACATACAATCAAGTTTTTGGGGCTATTGACTAATGAAACACATGGCACATTTTTGGGTGTGTTTTCCTTTAAGACTTGCTGGCACTCTAATCTTTATATTGGTACAACATTCTCACTAAAGGGTGCAACAAATATAGCCTCTGAGAAGGCACTCCTCAAATATATTTTAACATGAAAGAAAAAACAATAACATGCACCCACTAGTGGTCGAAAGGTTTTTGTCGCTCCAACAAATACGGTAAAGTACTGGATTTGCACCATAATTTAAAGTATACTGGAGTTAAACCTTTTCAGAGTGTTTTGCTGTTGATAATACAAAAACAATTATACGTACCATTTACAGTTTTCTGTTACAGTGTACACACACACACACACACACGCACGCACGCACGCACGCAAACACACACACACACTACACGCACGCACGCACGCACACACACACACACACACACACACACATATACACACATATACACACACACACACACACACAGAACACACACACACACACACACACAAACAAACAAACAAACAAACACGTACGCACACACACACACACACACACACACACACACACACACACACACACACACACACACACACACACACACACACACACACACACACACACACACACACCCTATAAACAGAATATATCGCGCCTTCTCAGCATTGCACGCCAAACCGCAGCAAGGACAGGGCACCTTCAACACACATCATTTCCTGGCACTCTGAGCCGGGCTCACTGGTATCTCCTAGAACCTGTCAGAAGAGGCCTTGACAGAGAGACCTCTGTCTGTCAGACTTTTACGATAAGAAACTTGTTTAGTACAAATAAAACAAGAGGAGATACAGCAGTAGGGAAGAGTGGGGTAAGTTGAGCCAAAAGGGATAGTTTGAGCCAAACAGTCAGTTGAGCCAAAGGGGTAAGTTGAGCCAAAGGGATAAGCTGAGTCCAACAGTCAGTTGAGCCAAGGGGATAAGTTGAGCCAAAGGGGTAAGTTGGAACCAAAGGGATAAGTTCAAATCAAAATCAAATGTATTTATATAGCCCTTCGTACATCAGCTGATATCTCAAAGTGCTGTACAGAAACCCAGGCTAAAACCCCAAACAGCAAGCAATGCAGGTGTAGAAGCACGGTGGCTAGGAAAAACTCCTAGAAAGGCAAAAACCTAGGAAGAAACCTAGAGAGGAACCAGACTATGTGGGGTGGCCAGTCCTCTTCTGGCTGTGCCGGGTGGAGATTATAACAGAACATGGCCAAGATGTTCAAATGTTCATAAATGACCAGCATGGCCCAATAATAATAAGGCAGAACAGTTGAAACTGGATCAGGAGCACGGCCAGGTGGACTGGGGACAACAATGAGTCATCTTGTCAGGTAGTCCTGAGGCATGGTCCTAGGGCTCAGGTCCTCCGAGAGAGAGAAAGAAAGAGAGAAAGAGAGAATTAGAGAGAGCACACTTAAATTCACACAGGACACCGAATAGGACAGGAGAAGTACTCCAGATATAACAAACTGGCCCTCGCCCCCCGACACAAAAACTACTGAAGCATAAATACTGGAGGCTGAGACAGGAGGGGTCAGGAGACACTGTGGCCCCATCCGAGGACACCCCAGGACAGGGCCAAACAGGAAGGATATAACCCACCCACTTTGCCAAGCACAGCACCCACACCACTAGAGGGATATCTTCAACCACCAACTTACCATCCTGAGACAGGGCTGAGTATAGCCCACAAAGATCTCCGCCACGGCACAACCCAAGGGGGAGCGCCCACCCAGACAGGAAGATCACATCAGTGACTCAACCCACTCAAGTGACGCACCCCCAGGGACAGTATGAAAGAGCCCCAGTAAGCCAGTGACTCAGCCCCTGTAATAGGATTAGAGGCAGAGAATCCCTGCAAGTTGAACCAAAGGGGTAAGTTGAGCCAAAGGGATAAGTTGAGCCTACCAGTCAGTTGAGCCAAAGGGGTAATTTGAACCAAAGAGGGTAAGTTAAGCCATAGGGGTAAGTTGAGCCATATGGGTAAGTTGAGCCATAGGGGTAAGTTGAGCCATAGGGGTAAGTTGAACCAACCAGTCAGTTGAGCCAAGGGGTTAAGTTGAACCAAAGGGGTAAGTTGAGCCTACCAGTCAATTGAGCCAAAGGGTAAGTTGAGCCAAAGGGGTAATTTGAACCAAAGGGGTAATTTGAACCAACCAGTCAGTTGAGCCAAAGGGATAATTTGAACCAAAGGGGTAATTTGAACCAACCAGTCAGTTGAGCCAAAGGGGTAAGTTGAACCAAAGGGGTTTATTTAACCATCCAATGGCCACCATAACCCATACAAATTATGATAACATTTTGTCAGTTTTCTGCATAATATTTATAGTATTTTGGCATCACGTCGTGCAAATAAACTCAAGGCAGTGCATTGGTATTGTGACAGAGTAGATACCATCCTCCCCTGTGAATACCCCACCATCCTGCCCTGTGAATACCCCACCATCCTGCACTGTGAATACCCCACCATCCTGCCCTGTGAATACCCCACCATACTGCCCACCATCCTCCCCTGTGAATACCCCACCATCCTGCCCTGTGAATACCCCACCATCCTGCCCTGTGAATACCCCACCATCCTGCCCACCATCCTCCCCTGTGAATACCCCACCATCCTGCCCTGTGAATACCCCACCATCCTCCCCTGTGAATACCCCACCATCCTGCCCTGTGAATACCCCACCATCCTGCAAACCATCCTGTCCTGTGAATACCCCACCATCCTGCCCGCCATCCTGCCCTGTGAATACCCCACCATTCTGCCCAACATCCTGCCCTGTGAATACCTCACCATCCTGCCCTGTGAATACCCCACCATCCTGCCCTGTGAATACCCCAACATCCTGCCCTGTGAATACCCCAACATCCTGCCCTGTGAATACCTCACCATCCTGCCCTGTGAATACCCCACCATTCTGCCCTGTGAATACCCCACCATCCTGCCCTGTGAATACCCCACCATCCTGCCCTGTGAATACCTCACCATCCTGCCCTGTGAATACCCCACCATCCTGCCCTGTGAATACCCCACCATTCTGCCCTGTGAATACCCCACCATCCTGCCCTGTGAATACCCCACCATCCTGCCCTGTGAATACCCCACCATCCTGCCCTGTGAATACCCCACCATCCTGCCCTGTGAATACCCCACCATCCTGCCCACCATCCTCCCTGTGAATACCCCACCATCCTGCAAACCATCCTGCCCTGTGAATACCCCACCATCCTGCCCGCCATCCTGCCCTGTGAATACCTCACCATCCTGCCCTGTGAATACCCCACCATCCTGCCCTGTGAATACCCCACCATCCTGCCCACCATCCTCCCCTGTGAATACCCCACCATCCTGCCTTGTGAATACCCCACCATCCTGCCCTGTGAATACCCCACCATCCTGCCCTGTGAATACCCCACCATCCTGCAAACCATCCTGCCCTGTGAATACCCCACCATCCTGCCCGCCATCCTGCCCTGTGAATACCTCACCATCCTGCCCTGTGAATACCCCACCATCCTGCCCTGTGAATACCCCACCATCCTGCCCTGTGAATTCCCCAACATCCTGCCCTGTGAATACCCCAACATCCTGCCCTGTGAATACCTCACCATCCTGCCCTGTGAATACCCCACCATTCTGCCCTGTGAATACCCCACCATCCTGCCCTGTGAATACCCCACCATCCTGCCCTGTGAATACCTCACCATCCTGCCCTGTGAATACCCCACCATCCTGCCCTGTGGATACCCCACCATTCTGCCCTGTGAATACCCCACCATCCTGCCCTGTGAATACCCCACCATCCTGCCCTGTGAATACCCCACCATCCTGCCCTGTGAATACCCCACCATCCTGCCCTGTGAATACCCCACCATCCTGCCCACCATCCTCGCCTGTGAATACCCCACCATCCTGCAAACCATCCTGCCCTGTGAATACCCCACCATCCTGCCCGCCATCCTGCCCTGTGAATACCTCACCATCCTGCCCTGTGAATACCCCACCATCCTGCCCTGTGAATACCCCACCATCCTGCCCACCATCCTCCCCTGTGAATACCCCCACCATCCTGCCTTGTGAATACCCCACCATCCTGCCCTGTGAATACCCCACCATACTGCCCTGTGAATACCCCACCATCCTGCAAACCATGCTGCCCTGTGAATACCCCACCATCCTGCCCGCCATCCTGCCCTGTGAATACCTCACCATCCTGCCCTGTGAATACCCCACCATCCTGCCCTGTGAATACCCCACCATCCTGCCCACCATCCTCCCTGTGAATACCCCACCATCCTGCCCTGTGAATACCCCACCATCCTGCCCTGTGAATACCCCACCATCCTGCCCTGTGAATACCCCACCATCCTGCCCACCATCCTGCCCTGTGAATACCCCACCATCCTGCCCACCATCCTGCCCTGTGAATACCCCACCATCCTGCCCTGTGAATACCCCACCATCCTGCAAACCATCCTGCCCTGTGAATACACCACCATCCTGCCCTGTGAATACCCCACCATCCTGCCCGCCATCCTGCCCTGTGAATACCCCACCATCCTGCCGCCATCCTGCCCTGTGAATACCCCACCATCCTGCCCTGTGCATACCCCACCATCCTGCCCTGTGAATACCCCACCATCCTGCCCTGTGAATACCCCACCATCCTGCAAACCATCCTGCCCTGTGAATACCCCACCATCCTGCAAACCATCCTCCCCTGTGAATACCCCACCATCCTGCCCTGTGAATACCTCACTGTCCTGCCCTGTGTATACCCCACCATCCTGCCCTGTGAATACCTCACCGTCCTGCCCTGTGAATACCCCACCATCCTGCCCTGTGAATACCTCACCGTCCTGCCCTGTGTATACCCCAGTCTGAGATAGATGAAGAGAGGCTATGATAGAGTAGCAGAGGAACACATGATCTCATCTGATGACATGGAGTCTGAGCTTTCTGAACATATCAAGACTCTCACAGACCAGTTTCATGAGCTTAATAGCCTCAAATGCAGATAACTTGCCTATGAATTGGCACATCAAAACAACATCTCTGTCCCGGACAACTGAGAAGAAATGGAAGGGTAAGTGCTATTGAAGAGAGATCTATATCTGAATGTAGGCATACGTGGTGTCAGACAGGTATCATGCAGGTAACAAACAGTGTCAGACAGGTATCAGACAGGTAGCAGACAGGTACATTATCGTCAGATAGTATCAGACAAGTTTTAGACAGGTATCAGACAGTTTCAGAATGTTATCAGAACGTTATCAGACAGGTATGAGACAGGTAGCAGACAAGTAACAAACATGTATAATCAGACAGCTAACAGACAGGTATCATCAGACAATATTGGACAGGTATCAGAGAGGTATCATTAGATGGATGTCAAACAGGTATCAGACGTGTATCAAACAAGTGACAGGTGTCAGACAGGTATCAGACAGGTATCAACAGTAACCAGTCCAGAGCTTCCGGCAACAGTACCTAGTCCAGAGCTTCCGGCGATAGTTTACAGACCGGAACCTCCTACGACGGGCCGCAGACTTGAACCTCCTACGATGGGCCGCAGACCGGGACCTACCACGGCGGGTCACAGACCGGAACCTCCTACGATGGGCCGCAGACCGGACCTACCACGACGTGGTCACAGACCGGAACCTCCTACAATGGGTCGCAGTCCGGATCTGCCAGAGTCTCCTTCCAGTCCGGATCCGCCAGAGTCTCCCTCCAGCCCGGATCCGCCAGAGTCTCCCTCCAGCCCTGATCCGCCAGATTCTCCCTCCAGCCCGGATCCGCCAGAGTCTCCCTCTAATCCAGAAGCGCCACTCACTCCAGACTCGAACATCAGTCCAGTGGCGTCCTCTAGTCCGGGGTCAGCGGTGAGAGTTCCCGCTCCAGAGACATCACATAAGTGGGCCGAGTCAGAAGTGGAGCGGGGTCTACGTCCCTCACCAGAACTGCCACCGCAGAGTTATGCCCACCCAGACCCTCCTGTTTAGGGTGGTGGCCATGGTTGCCTAGATTGGTTCTCAATCAGAGGCAGCTGTTTATCGTTGTCTCTGATTGGGAACCATATTTAGGCAGCCATATTCTTTGGGTAATTCGTGGGTTATTGTCTATGTCTTGTTGCCTGTGTCTGCACTATTATATTATAGCATCACGTTCGTTTTGTTGTTTTTTTGTAAGTTTGTTTAGTGTTTTCTTCATTAAATTAGTATGTATTCACATCACGCTGCGCCTTGGTCACCTCCATACCACGAACGTGATGCACCTGTACTGACCTCGCCTTCTGGATGATAGCGGTGTGAACAGGCAGTGGCTCGGGTGGTTGTTGTCCTTGATGATCTTTTTGGCCTTCCTGTGGCTTGGCTGTAGGTGTCCTGGAGGGCAGGTAGTTTGCCCCCGGTGATGCGTTGGGCAAACCGCATCACCCTCTGTAGAGCCATGCGGTTGAGGGTGGTGCAGTTGCCTTACAAGGTGGTGATACGGCACAACAGGATGCTCTGAATTGTGCATCTGTAAAAGTTTGTGAATGTTTAAGGTGCCAAGCCAAATTTCTTCTGCCTCCTGAGGTTTAAGAGGCGCCTTTCAGATCGTCAGTGATGTGTACGCCGAGGAACTTGAAGCTTTCCACCTTCTCCACTACTGTCCCGTCGTTGTGGATAGGGGCCACAATCAGTTCCTTTGTTTTGTTGACTTTGAGTGAAAGGTTATTTTCTTGGCACCACACTCCCAAGGCCCTCACCACCTCCCTGCAGATGTTCGATGGGGTTCAAGTCCGGTCTCTGGCTGGGCCTTCAAGGACATTCAGAGACATGTCCCGAAGCTACTCCTGCATTGTCTTGACTGTGTTCCTAAGGTCGTTGTCCTGTTGGAAGGTGAACCTTCGCCCCAGACTGAGGTCTTGAGCGCTCTGGAGCAGGTTTTCATCAAGAATCTCTCTCTTCTTTGCTCCGTTCATCTTTCCCTCGATCTTGACTAGTCTCCCAGTCCCTGCCGCTGAAAAATATCCCCACGGCATGCTGCCACCACCATGTTTCACCATAGGGATGGTGCCAGGTTTCTTCCAGATGTGACA
>NW_027009445.1:0-45605 GCF_036934945.1 Oncorhynchus masou masou | reverse complement strand
GTACATGCACCCATGAACACACACACACGCACACCTGACTGTCCCAGTCAGTGGACTTGCTAGGGCTCACTGAAAGTGTTTCCCTTGGTGATGTATCATGTGAGAGTTGTGCAGCATCTGTCCATCTCTCCCACTTTCTTTCTCTTTCTCTCTCTCTCTCTCTCTTTTTCTCTCTTCTCTCGTCTTTTTTCTCTCTTTCTCTCTCTCTCTCTTTTACTCTCTCTCTCTCTCTCTCTCCTCCTTCTCTCTCTCTCTCTCCTCCTTCTCTCTCTCTCTCTCTCTCCTCCTTCTCTCTCTCTCCTCCTTCTCTCTCTCTCTCTCCCTCCTTCTCTCTAACAGGACTGTGACCGGCCAGGGAGAGCATGTTTAACCATCTCATGTACTCTGGGCTCCCAGTCCAAAGAGGAAGTTGTCAGTATACATGTGAAAGTTCTACTAAACACAGAGATACTGAAGAGGTAAGTACATGGATAGTTATTACGTAGTTGTTAGATACACTACCGTTCTCAAAAGGTTTGCCCATTATCAGCACTTCTGTGTTCCAATGGCACGCTGTGCTGGGTTAATCCAAGTTGATCATTTTAAAAGACCAATTGATCATTATAAAACCCTTTTGCAATTATGTTAGCACAGCTCAAAACTGTTGTCTTGATTAAAGAAGCAACAAAACTCCAGTTCAGCATTCTGGAGCATTTGCGGGCCCAAATTACAGGCTCAAAATGTGCCACGAAAGCCAAAACTCTCTTTTCTGAAACTCAAGCCTATTCCTGAGAAACGAAGTGCTATTCCATGAGAATTTCACACAGAACTGGGGAGTGCTGTGTACTACTCCCCTTCACAGAACAGCGCAAACTGTAACTAGAATAGAAAGAGGAGTGGAGGCCCCAGTGCACAACTGAACAAGAGGACAAGTACATTAGTGTCTAGTTTGAGAAACCGACACCTCACAAGTCCTCAACTGGCAGCTTTATTAAATAGCACCCGCAAAACACCAGTCTCATTGTCAACAGTGAAGAGGCGACTCCAGGATGCTGGCCTTCTAGGCAGAGTTGCAAGAAAATGCCATATTCAGACTGGCCAATAAAGAATAGATTAAGATGGTCAAAAGGACACAGAGACTGACAGAGGAAGATTGGGAAAGATATTATGGACAGACAAATCTAAGTTTGAGTTGTTCGGATCACAAAGATGAACATTTGTGAGACCAGAAGAAATGAAGATACTGGAGGAGTGCTTGACGCCATCTGTCAATCATGGTGGAGGCAATGATGGTCTGGGGTGCTTGTTGATGGTAATGTGGGATATTTGTACGGGGTAAAAGGGATCTTGAAGAAGGAAGGCTATCACTCCATTTTGCAACACCATGTTTCTGTGGACGGAAATTGAAGCCAATTTCCTCCACAACAGGACAATAACCCAAAGCACAGGTCCAAACTATGCAAGAACTATTCAGGGAAGAAGCAGTCAGCTGGTATTCTGTCTATAAGGGAGTGGCCAGCACAGTCACCCGGATCTCAACCCTATTGAGCTGTTGTGGGAGCAGCTTGACCGTATGGTACATAAGAAGTGCCCATCAAGCCAATCCAACTTGTGGAGGTGCTTCAGGAAGCATGGGGTGAAATCTCTTCAGATTACCTCAACAAATTGACAACTAGAATGCTAAAGGTCTTGCATGCCTGTAATAGCTGCAAATGGAGGATTCTTTGACGATAGCAAAGTTTGAAGGACACAATTATTATTTAGATTAAAAAAAAAACATTATTTATAACCTTGTCAACGCCTTGACTATATTTCCTATTCATTTCGGCAATTAAATGCATGTATGTTCTCATGGAAAACAAAGAAATCTCTAAGTGACCCAAACTTTTGAACGGTTGTGTTGTTACCTGGTTGTTACCTGGTTAGTATATTTGTATGTTTTACCTAGGCTAATAATGTTTATTACAGTATGGACCTGAAGGAAGTATGGATCCCCCCTCTCTCTCTCACACACACCTACCTGGACAGCTCCTTAGCTGATCAGTTAGAAAGCTAGGGGTAATGTGAGGAGTGGACGGAAGGAGCCATAGAGGGTACAGGGGGGCTGTAGAGAAGACACTTCAGTAAGTATATCACTCTTGGTAGATTTACTCCTGCAAAGCGCTGAATATATGAGTCAATCAGTGGGTCAGGTTCGGCATGCAGTAGACACATCATGATGTCTGTGAGACATTCTAACAGACAGTTTATTGCTGTGATGTTCCCGGCCAGCCGGGGGGATGAATCTAGAAGCTGAATCTAGTGGAAATTGAAGCCTGGGGAGCAGCTGGAGGCAGGACGCCAGATCAACCTGGATGTCATGGGGTGAGGCAGGGTTGTATTTGAGGGTCCTCAGCTGTGGTCTTCAAGGACAAGGTCTCCTCAGAGACAGCAGGGTATCTCCACACACACACACACACACACACACACACACACACACACACACACACACACACACACACACACACACACACACACACACACACACACACAGGGCAAGCCTCTGTGTGGAGTGATTAGATGTGCCTGTGGAGCAGTGGAATGAAGTGATGAGCACTCTGCATCCCTTATCCTCGATGCTCTCCAGCTGATTACGGTGATGACCTCCAGACCCTAGCTGCTTAGCTCCATCTCCTGACTTAGGCCCCACCGCGCTGCTGCGTCTCCTGACCTCAGGCCCCCAGCTCGCTGCTCGACCCCAGGCCACAAGAAGAGCTTGGCTAGCTTCAGCCGCTAAATTAGGACGTATACTGTGAATGTGTCCATTCACACCGCTCTCCCAGCACTTAGTGACCACTTTAATTTTCCACAGCAACACTCTCCCACCCCCTGGAGCATCTGGTCAGTTCACTACCAAACCATTAGATATTTTAGTGAATTCAGTAGCCCTTGTCCCTCAGCAGCTCTGAAGTCCCTAGGAGAAAGCTTTGTGGTCCCTTGGTGTGCGGTAAGCCTTGGTTTGTGACGAGGCTTTCTTTCAATTCCCAGCCTGCTACTTATCAACAGCTGATGAGACATAGTTATCCTCCGTGTCATGCAAACAGGCCCCGGTAAATGAGGTAAAGGATAGGAGAATGAAAAATAATCTGCTGTAGGAGTTATGAGCTCATTGACGCGATTGAAATGGTTCCTTACGTTTTAGTACCCGTAAACATTTGTTCAATATTGACAGCTCAGCACAAACTGAGCTGGAGTCAGTTGGTCAGACAACGGATCAGAATGTAACATACTGTATGCTTCCAATGCACACACACACACACACATACTCTTAACTAAACATGTTACAGTTTGAAGAGGTGTAATTCTTCCATATTCCTTTTGCTATGCACCATATTGGAATGCTGTGTTATTGTGGATGCCTGATGTCTTAGGAGGAAGGATTTCCAGCCCAGACCCTGACCTACAACCCACACTCCACAACCCAGACCCTGACCTACAACCCCATGCCCTGACCTACAACCCAGACCCACAGCCCAGACCTGACCTACAACCCAAACCCACAGCCCAGACCCTGGACCTACAACACAGACCCACAGATCAGACCCAGACCCACAGACCAGACCCTGACCTACAGCCCAGACCCACAGACAACCCTGACCTACAACCCAGACCCACAGACCAGACCCTGACCTACAACCCAGACCCACAGACCAGACCTGACCTGACCCACAACCCAGACCCAGACAGACCAGACCCTGACCTACAACCCAGACCCACAGACCAGACCCTGACCTACAACCCAAACCCACAACCCAGACCCTGACCTACAACCCAGACCCACAGACCAGACCCAGACCCACAGACCAGACCCTGACCTACAACCCAGACCCACAGCCCAGACCCTGACCTACAACACAGACCCACAGATCAGACCCAGACCCACAGCCCAGACCCTGACCTACAACCCAGACCCACAGCCCAGACCCTGACCTACAACACAGACCCACAGACCAGACCTAAGACCCACAGACCAGACCCTGACCTACAACCCAGACCCACAGACCAGACCCTGACCTACAACCCAGACCCACAGACCAGACCCTGACCTACAACCCAGACCCACAGACCAGACCCTGACCTACAACCCAGACCCACAGACCAGACCCTGACCTACAACCCAAACCCACAACCCAGACCCTGACCTACACACCCAGACCCACAACCAGACCCAGACCTACAGACCCCACAGACCAGACCCTGACCTACAACCCAGACCCACAGACCAGACCCTGACCTACAACCCAAACCCACAACCCAGACCCTGACCTACAACCCAGACCCACAACCCAGACCCTGACCTACAACCCAGAGACCCTGACCTACAACCCAGATCAGACCCAGACCCACAGACCAGACCCTGACCTACAACCCAGACCCACAGACCAGACCCTGACCTACAACCCAGACCCACAGACCAGACCCTGACCTACAACCCTAACCCACAGCCCAGACCCCTGACTACAACCCAGACCCACAGACCAGACCCTGACCCACAACCCAGACCCACAACCCAGACCCTGACCTACAACCCAGACCCACAGACCAGACCCTGACCTACAACCCAGACCCACAGACCAGACCCTGACCTACAACCCAGACCCACAGACCAGACCCTGACGTACAACCCAGACCCTGGCCTACAACCCAGACCCACAGACAAGACCCTGACCTACAACCCAGACCCACAGACCAGACCCTAACCTACAACCCAGACCCACAAACCAGACCCTGACCTACAACCCATACCCTGACCTACAACCCAGACCCACAGACCAGACCCTGACCTACAACCCACACCCACAACCCAGACCCTGACCTACAACCAAGACACTGACCTACAACATTTACATTACATTTAAGTCATTTAGCAGACGCTCTTATCCAGAGCGACTTATAAATTGGTGAATTCACCTTCTGACATCCAGAGGAACAGCCACTTTACAATAGTGCATCTAAATCATTTAAGGGGGGGTGAGAAGGATTACTTTATCCTATCCTAGGTATTCCTTGAAGAGGTGGGGTTTCAGGTGTCTCCGGAAGGTGGTGATTGACTCCGCTGTCCTGGCGTCGTGAGGGAGTTTGTTCCACCATTGGGGGGCCAGAGCAGCGAACAGTTTTGACTGGGCTGAGCGGGAACTATACTTCCTCAGTGGTAGGGAGGCGAGCAGGCC
This sequence comes from Oncorhynchus masou masou, assembly GCF_036934945.1. Lineage (NCBI taxonomy): Eukaryota > Metazoa > Chordata > Actinopteri > Salmoniformes > Salmonidae > Oncorhynchus > Oncorhynchus masou. The sequence goes on along the minus strand of NW_027009445.1, from coordinate 40,416 downwards.
AGAGGTGGATGAACGCAGTGCCCTTGTTTGGGTGTAGGGCCTGATCAGAGCCTGGAGGTACTGCGGTGCCGTTCCCCTCACAGCTCCGCAGGCAAGCACCATGGTCTTGTAGCGGATGCGAGCTTCAACTGGAAGCCATTGGAGAGAGCGGAGGAGCGGGGTGACGTGAGAGAACTTGGGAAGGTTGAACACCAGACGGGCTGCGGCGTTCTGGATGAGTTGTAGGGGTTTAATGGCACAGGCAGGGAGCCCAGCCAACAGCGAAGTTGCAGTAATCCAGACGGGAGATGACAAGTGCCTGGATTAGGACCTGCGCCGCTTCCTGTGTGAGGCAGGGTCGTACTCTGCGGATGTTGTAGAGCATGAACCTACAGGAACGGGCCACCGCCATGATGTTAGTTGAGAACGACAGGGTGTTGTCCAGGATCACGCCGAGGTTCTTAGCGCTCTGGGAGGAGGACACAATGGAGTTGTCAACCGTGATGGCGAGATCATGGAACGGGCAGTCCTTCCCCGGAGGAAGAGCAGCTCCGTCTTGCCGAGGTTCAGCTTGAGGTGGTGATCCGTCATCCACACTGATATGTCTGCCAGACATGCAGAGATGCGATTCGCCACCTGGTCATCAGAAGGGGGAAAGGAGAAGATTAATTGTGTGTCGTCTGCATAGCAATGATAGGAGAGACCATGTGAGGTTATGACAGAGCCAAGTGACTTGGTGTATAGCGAGAATAGGAGAGGGCCTAGAACAGAGCCCTGGGGGACACCAGTGGTGAGAGCGCGTGGCGAGGAGACAGATTCTCGCCACGCCACCTGGTAGGAGCGACCTGTCAGGTAGGACGCAATCCAAGCGTGGGCCGCGCCGGAGATGCCCAACTCGGAGAGGGTGGAGAGGAGGATCTGATGGTTCACAGTATCGAAGGCAGCCGATAGGTCTAGAAGGATGAGAGCAGAGGAGAGAGAGTTAGCTTTAGCAGTGCGGAGCGCCTCCGTGATACAGAGAAGAGCAGTCTCAGTTGAATGACTAGTCTTGAAACCTGACTGATTTGGATCAAGAAGGTCATTCTGAGAGAGATAGCGGAGAGCTGGCCAAGGACGGCACGTTCAAGAGTTTTGGAGAGAAAAGAAAGAAGGGATACTGGTCTGTAGTTGTTGACATCGGAGGGATCGAGTGTAGGTTTTTTCAGAAGGGGTGCAACTCTCGCTCTCTTGAGACGGAAGGGACGTAGCCAGCGGTCAGGGATGAGTTGATGAGCGAGGTGAGGTAAGGGAGAAGGTCTCCGGAAATGGTCTGGAGAAGAGAGGAGGGGATAGGGTCAAGCGGGCAGGTTGTTGGGCGGCCGGCCGTCACAAGAAGCGAGATTTCATCTGGAGAGAGAGGGGAGAAAGAGGTCAGAGCACAGGGTAGGGCAGTGTGAGCAGAACCAGCGGTGTCGTTTGACTTAGCAAACGAGGATCGGATGTCGTCGACCTTCTTTTTCAAAATGGTTGACGAAGTCATCTGCAGAGAGGGAGGAGGGGGGAGGGGGAGGAGGATTCAGGAGGGAGGAGAAGGTGGCAAAGAGCTTCCTAGGGTTAGAGGCAGATGCTTGGAATTTAGAGTGGTAGAAAGTGGCTTTAGCAGCAGAGACAGAGGAGGAAAATGTAGAGAGGAGGGAGTGAAAGGATGCCAGGTCCGCAGGGAGGCGAGTTTTCCTCCATTTCCGCTCGGCTGCCCGGAGCACTGTTCTGTGAGCTCGCAATGAGTCGTCGAGCCACGGAGCGGGAGGGGAGGACCGAGCCGGCCTGGAGGATAGGGGACATAGAGAGTCAAAGGATGCAGAAAGGGAAGAGAGGAGGGTTGAGGGAGGCAGAATCAGGAGATAGGTTGGAGAAGGTATGAGCAGAGGGAAGAGATGATAGGATGGAAGAGGAGAGAGTAGCGGGGAGAGAGAGCTAAGGTTGGGACGGCGCGATACCATCCGAGTAGGGGCAGTGTGGGAAGTGTTGGATGAGAGCGAGAGGGAAAAGGATACAAGGTAGTGGTCGGAGACTTGGAGGGGAGTTGCAATGAGGTTAGTGGAAGAACAGCATCTAGTAAAGATGAGGTCGAGCGTATTGCCTGCCTTGTGAGTAGGGGGGAAGGTGAGAGGGTGAGGTCAAAAGAGGAGAGGAGTGGAAAGAAGGAGGCAGAGAGGAATGAGTCAAAGGTAGACGTGGGGAGGTTAAAGTCGCCCAGGACTGTGAGAGGTGAGCCGTCCTCAGGAAAGGAGCTTATCAAGGCATCAAGCTCATTGATGAACTCTCCGAGGGAACCTGGAGGGCGATAAATGATAAGGATGTTAAGCTTGAAAGGGCTGGTAACTGTGACAGCATGGAATTCAAAGGAGGCGATAGACAGATGGGTAAGGGGAGAAAGAGAGAATGACCACTTGGGAGAGATGAGGATCCCGGTGCCACCACCCCGCTGACCAGAAGCTCTCGGGGTGTGCGAGAACACGTGGGCGGACGAAGAGAGAGCAGTGGGAGTAGCAGTGTTATCTGTGGTGATCCATGTTTCCGTCAGTGCCAAGAAGTCGAGGGACTGGAGGGAGGCATAGGCTGAGATGAACTCTGCATTGTTGGCCGCAGATCGGCAGTTCCAGAGGCTACCGGAGACCTGGAACTCCACGTGGGTCGTGCGCGCTGGGACCACCAGATTAGGTGTGGCCGCGGCCACGCGGTGTGGAGCGTTTGTATGGTCTGTGCAGAGAGGAGAGAACAGGGATAGATAGACACATAGTTGACAGGCTACAGAAGAGGCTACGCTAATGCAAAGGAGATTGAATGACAAGTGGACTACACGTCTCGAATGTTCAGAAAGTTAAGCTTACGTAGCAAGAATCTTATTGACTAAAATGATTGAAATGATACAGTACTGCTGGAGTAGGCTAGCTGGCAGTGGCTGACGTTGTTGACACTACACTAATCAAGTCGTTCCGTCGAGTGTAATAGTTTCTACAGTGCTGCTATTCGGGGCTAGCTGGCTAGGCTAGCAGTGTTGATTACGTTACGCTACGTTAAAAGAACGACAATAGCTGGCTAGCTAACCTAGAAAATCGCTCTAGACTACACAATTGTCTTAGATACAAAGACGGCTATGTAGCTAGCTAGCTACGATCAAGCAAATCAAACCGTTGTACTGTAATGAAGTGAAATGAAAATGTGATACTACCTGTGGAGCGAAGCGGAATGTTGACCGGGTTGTTGAAGCTAATCGGTAGACGTTGGCTAGCTGTTGGCTAGCTAGCTAGCAGTATCTCTTAAGTTAGGACGACAAATAGCTGGCTAGCTAACCTCGGTAAATTAAGATAATCACTCTAAGTCTACACACTCTAAACTACACAATTATCTTGGATACGAAGACAGCAAAGACAACTATGTAGCTAGCTAACACTACACTAATCGAGTCATTCAGTTGAGTGTAATAGTTTCTACAGTGCTAGTAGACGGTAGACGTTAGCTAGCTGCTGGGCAGATAGCAGTGTAGACTACGTTAGGACGACGAAATACGATAATTACGCAATTATCTTTGATACAAAGACGGCTATGTAGCTAGCTAAGAAGAAATTGCTAAGACAGACCCACAACCCAGACCCACAGACCAGACCCTGACCTACAACCCACACCCACAACCCAGACCCTGACCTACAACCAAGACCCTGACCTACAACCCAGACCCTGACCTACAACCCAGACCCTGATCTACAACCCAGACCCTAACCCACAACCCAGACCCTGACCTACAACCCAGACCCTGACCTACAACCCATACCCTGACCTACAACCCAGACCCACAGACCAGACCCTGACCTACAACCCACACCCACAACCCAGACCCTGACCTGGCCCAGACCCACAGCCCAGACCCTGACCTACAACCCAGACCCGACACCACAACCCAGACCCTGACCTGCAACCCAGACCCTGACCTGCAACCCAGACCCTGACCTACAACCCAGACCCTGACCACCACAACCCTAACCCCACAACCCTGACCCAGACCCAGACCCTGACCTACAACCCAGACCCACAACCCAGACCCTGACCTGCAACCCAGACCTGACCTACAACCCAGACCCTGACCACCAGCAGACCCTGACCTACAACCCAGACCCTGACCTACAACCCAGACCCTGACCTACAACCCTAACCCACAACAGACCTGACCTACAACCCAGACCCTGACCTCAACCCTGACCTACAACCCAGACCCTGACCTACAACTCAGACCCTGACCTACAACCCAGACCCTGACCTGCAACCCAGACCCTGACCACCACAACCCAGACCCTGACCTGCAGCCCAGACCCACAGACCAGACCCTGACCTACAGCCCAGACCCTGACCTACAACCCAGACCCACAGCCCAGACCCTGACCTACAACCCAGACCCTGACCAACAACCAAGACCTACAACCCAGACCCACAGTCCAGACCCTGACCTACAACCCAGACCCACCAGAGCAGACCCTGACCCACAGCCCAGACCCGGACCTACAGCCCAGACCTGACCTACAACCTAACCCACAACCCCAGACCCTGACCTGCAGCCCAGACCTGACCTGGCAGACCCACAGCCCAGACCTGACCTACAACCCAGACCACAGCCCAGACCCTGACCTACAACCTAACCCACAACCCAGACCCTGACCAACAACCAAGACCTACAACCCAGACCCACAGTCCAGACCCTGACCTACAACCCAGACCCACAGAGCAGACCCTGACCCACAGCCCAGACCCGGACCTACAGCCCAGACCCTGACCTACAGCCTAACCCCTGGCCAGACCCTGACCTACCCCAGACCCACAGACCAGACCCTGACCTACAAACCACACCCACAGCCCAGACCCTGACCTGACCTACAACCCAGACCCAGACCCACAGCCCAGACCTGGCCTACAACCCAGACCCACAGCCCAGACCCTGACCTTACAACCCAGACCCACAGCCCAGACCCTGACCTTACAACCCAGACCCACAGCCCAGACCCTGACCTTACAACCCAGACCCACAGCCCAGCCCCTGACCTACAGCCTGACCCACAGCCCAGACCCTGACCTACAGCCCAGACCCACAGCAGCCCAGATCCTGACCTGACCTACAACCCAGACCCAGACCCACAGACCTGAGTACAAATAATCATATTTGAGATGCTTCAATACTGTGGTTTGCTCTAGCCTGCCTAAACTGTCAGATGGGCAGGCTTTGCAGTTGGGACTCTTCTATTGAGCCAGGCAAGCTCAATCAAGCACAGATCAAGTATTATATTTATTTTTTTCTTATATTTCAAATAGTATTTGAACCCAGATCTGTCACTAACCAGACAGACCTGCATCAGGGTGGAAAGTACTTACAGTACTTAAAAAATATATTTTACCTTTATTTAACTAGGCAAGTCAGTTAAGAACAAATTCAACTGCGACCTGGCCAAAGACAAAGCAAAGCAGTGCGACAAAAACAACACAGAGTTACACATAAACAAGCATTGCAGTCAATAACACAATAGAAAAGAAAAATCTATGTACAGTGTGGGCAAGAGAAGAGTAGGGAGGTAGGCCATTTCATTTGCACTGTCAATATTATCTGTGACCATATAAGATTAGAATGTTGCAATAGTTGGATTGATTTAATTTGTGTTTTGAAATGTGTTCACATGTACAATGAAAGAACGATACATTTCAAATGTGTATGGTTAACAGACATAGATCAAAGCTGTTTACCAGTCTGGAGATGGTAGCTGTTTTCAGTCTGGAAATAGTTGCCGTTTCTGCGGTCTGGAGATGGTAGCCGTTTCTCGGTCTGGAGACGGTAGCCGTTTCTCGGTCTGGAGATGGTAGCCGTTCCTCGGTCTGGAGATGGTAGCCGTTCCTCGGTCTGGAGATGGCAGCCGTTCCTCGGGCTGGAGATGGTAGCCGTTCCTCGGGCTGGAGATGGTAGCCGTTCCTCGGGCTGGAGATGGTAGCCGTTCCTCGGTCTGGAGATGGTAGCCGTTCCTCGGGCTGGAGATGGTAGCCGTTCCTCGGTCTGGAGATGGTAGCCGTTCCTCGGTCTGGAGATGGTAGCCGTTCCTCGGGCTGGAGATGGTAGCCGCTCCTCGGTCTGGAGATGGTAGCCGTTCCTCGGGCTGGAGATGGTAGCCGTTCCTCGGGCTGGAGATGGTAGCCGTTCCTCGGGCTGGAGATGGTAGCCGCTCCTCGGGCTGGAGATGGTGGCCGTTCCTCGGGCTGGAGATGGTAGCCGTTCCTCGGGCTGGAGATGGTAGCCGCTCCTCGGTCTGGAGATGGTAGCCGTTCCTCGGGCTGGAGATGGTAGCCGTTCCTCGGGCTGGAGATGGTAGCCGTTCCTCGGTCTGGAGATGGCAGCCGTTCCTCGGGCTGGAGATGGCAGCCGCTCCTCGGTCTGGAGATGGTAGCCGTTCCTCGGGCTGGAGATGGTAGCCGTTCCTCGGGCTGGAGATGGTAGCCGTTCCTCGGTCTGGAGATGGTAGCCGTTCCTCGGGCTAGAGATGGTAGCCGTTCTCGGGCTGGAGATGGTAGCCGTTCCTCGGGCTGGAGATGGTAGCCGTTCCTCGGGCTGGAGATGGTAGCCGTTTCTCGGGCTGGAGATGGTAGCCGTTTCTCGGGCTGGAGATGGTAGCCGTTCCTCGGTCTGGAGATGGTAGCCGTTTCTCGGGCTGGAGATGGTAGCCGTTTCTCGGGCTGGAGATGGTAGCCGTTTCTCGGGCTGGAGATGGTAGCCGTTTCTCAATCTCTCGGTCCAAGCTTGATGCACCTGTACTTTCTCTACCTTCTAGATGGTAATGGGGTGAACAGTCCGTGGCTCAGGGGGCTGAGGTCCTTGCTGATCTTCGTGTGTGTGTGTGAGTGTTCAGGACGTTGAGGTCATATAAATCCTGTGCTCTGTTGTTTCCCTCACTGACATGGTTTGAGTGTGTCTGTATCAAAGTCTGTTTGAATGTGAGACTTTTTTTTCTGAGTCTGTATCAAACTGTTTGAATGTAATCCCAGATGGGAATCTGTGTGAGTGTCTCTGTTTCCAATGGAATCGTGTGTTCCAGCTGTTACCTTGAATTTCCAGTTTTTCACAACTGCATTGCTCTGGAAATTTAGGATAGTAGTAGGTATGTGTAATACCCTAGGACCATGCCTCAGAACTACCTGGCCTGATGACTCCTTGCTGTCCCCAGTCCACCTGGTCGTGCTGTTGCTCCAGTTTCAACTGTTCTGCCTGCAGCTATGGAACCCTGAGTTTCTGTATAGCACTTTGTGACATCGGCTGATGTAAAGGGGCTTTAGAAATACGTTTGATTGATATCTCAGAAATATAGACTTTTAAATGTGTTGGTATAAATATTTGTGTTTGACTGTAATCTTGTTCTTTTTAGCTGGTGTTCCAGGTGCACCACAGCCACGAGGCAAGGGGCCGTTTCTCCAGCTGTGTGTCTCTAGGTGTTTCTGTGTTTGAGGCTACGTTTGACTGTAGTGCCATTGTGTTTCAGCTGGTGTTCGAGGCGCTCCATAGCCAGGAGCCAAGAGGATATGTTGTTGGTTGGATCATTGCCATCAGCCTGCTGGTGGGAATACTCATCTTCCTACTGCTGGCTGTGCTGCTCTGGAAGGTAACACACACACTCACTCTCTGTCACGCACACACACACACACACACACACACACACACACACACACACACACACACACACACACACACACACACACACACACACACACACACACACACACACACACACAGCAAATAGTGTGGACTATACCATGTAATTTCCTTGTTATTGGGAGGTCCATGTTTTTGTTCCTCATGTTGTTGGTAGACTATAGCCTAGAACACCTCCCCTCTACTGTAACTGGTCATTAGACTATAGCCTAGAACACCTCCCCTCTACTGTAACTGGTCATTGGACTATAGCCTAGAACACCTCCCCTCTGACTGGTCATTGGACTATAACCTAGAACACCTCCCCTCTAACTGGTCATTAGACTATAACCTAGAACACCTTCCCTCTGACTGGTCATTAGACTATAACCTAGAACATCTCCCCTCTAACTGGTCGTTAGACTATAACCTAGAACACCTCCCCTCTACTGTAACTAGTCATTAGGCTATAACCTAGAACACCTCCCCTCTACTGTAACTCGTCATTAGACTATAACCTAGAACACCTTCCCTCTACTGTAACTAGTCATTAGACTATAACCTAGAACACCTCCACTCTACCGTAACTGGTCATTAGACTATAACCTAGAACACCTCCCCTCTACTGTAACTGGTCATTAGACTATAACCTAGAACACCTTCCCTCTATTGTAACTGGTCAGTAGACTATAACCGAGAACACCTCCCCTCTACTGTAACTGGTCATTCAACTATAACCTAGAACACCTCCGCTCTACTGTAACTAGTCATTAGGCTAAACCTAGAACACCTCCCCTCTACTGTAACTGGTCATTCAACTATAACCTAGAACACCTCCCTCTACTGTAACTAGTCATTAGGCTACAACCTAGAACATCTCCCCTCTACTGTAACTGGTCATTTGACTATAACCTGAGAACACTCCCCTCTACTGTAACTGGTCATTAGACTATAACCTAGAACACCTCCACTCAACTTCAACTGGTCATAAGCCTATAACCGAGAACACCTCCACTCTAACTGCGTCATTAGACTATAGCCGAGAACACCTCCACTCTACTGTAACTGGTCATTAGACTATAGCTTAGAACACCTTCCCTCTACTGTAACTGGTCATTAGACTATAACCTAGAACACCTCCCTATTGTAACTGGTCAGTAGACTATAACCAGAACACCTCCCCTCTACTGTAACTGGTCATTCAACTATAACCTAGAACACCTCCCCTCTACTGTAACTAGTCATTAGGCTACAACCTAGAACATCTCCCCTCTACTGTAACTGGTCATTTGACTATAACCGAGAACACCTCCTCTACTGTAACTGGTCATTAGACTATAACCTAGAACACCTCCACTCAACTTCAACTGGTCATAAGCCTATAACCGAGAACACCTCCACTCTAACTCGTCATTAGACTATAGCCGAGAACACCTCCACTCTACTGTAACTGGTCATTAGACTATAGCTTAGAACACCTTCCCTCTACTGTAACTGGTCAGTAGACTATAACCTAGAACACCTCCCCTCTACTGTAACTGGTCATTAGACTATAGCCTAGAACACCTTCCCTCTACTGTAACTGGTCATTAGACTATAACCTAGAACACCTTCCCTCTATTGTAACTGGTCAGTAGACTATAACCGAGAACACCTCCCCTCTACTGTAACTGGTCATTAGACTATAACCTAGAACACCTCCCCTCTACTGTAACTGGTCATTAGGCTATAGCCTAGAACACCTTCCCTCTACTGTAACTGGTCATTATACTATAACCTAGAACACCTTCCCTCTACTGTAACTGGTCATTAGACTATAACCTAGAACACCTCCCCTCTACTGTAACTGGTCATTAGACTATAACCTAGAACACCTCCCCTCTAACTGGTCATTAGACTATAACCTAGAACACCTCCCTTCTAACTGGTCATTAGACTATAACCTAGAACACCTCCCCTCTGACTGGTCATTAGACTATAACCTAGAACACCTCCCCTCTACTGTAACTAGTCATTAGGCTATAACCTAGAACATCTCCCCTCTACTGTAACTGGTCATTAGACTATAGCCTAGAACACCTCCCCTCTACTGTAACTGGTCATTGGACTATAGCCTAGAACACCTCCCCTCTGACTGGTCATTGGACAATAACCTAGAACACCTCCCCTCTAACTGGTCATTAGACTATAACCTAGAACACCTTCCCTCTGACTGGTCATTAGACTATAACCTAGAACATCTCCACTCTAACTGGTCGTTAGACTATAACCTAGAACACCTCCCCTCTACTGTAACTAGTCATTAGGCTATAACCTAGAACACCTCCCCTCTACTGTAACTGGTCATTAGACTATAACCTAGAACACCTCCACTCTACTTCAACTCGTCATTAGACTATAACCTAGAACACCTTCCCTCTACTGTAACTGGTCATTAGACTATAACCTAGAACACCTCCACTCTAACGTAACTGGTCATTAGACTATAACCTAGAACACCTCCTCTACTGTAACTAGTCATTAGTCTATAACCTAGAACACCTCCCCTGTACTGTAACTGGTCATTAGACTATAGCCTAGATCACCTCCCCTCTACTGTAACTGGTCATTCGACTATAACCTAGAACACCTCCGCTCTACTATAACTAGTCATTCGCCTAAACCTAGAACACCTCCCCTCTACTGTAACTGGTCATTCAACTATAACCTAGAACACCTCCCCTCTACTGTAACTAGTCATTAGGCTACAACCTAGAACATCTCCCCTCTACTGTAACTGGTCATTTGACTATAACCTAGAACACCTCCGCTCTACTGTAACTAGTCATTCGCCAAACCTAGAACACCTCCCTCTACTGTAACTGGTCATTCAACTATAACCTAGAACACCTCCCCTCTCTACTGTAACTAGTCATTAGGCTACAACCTAGAACATCTCCCCTCTACTGTAACTGGTCATTTGACTATAACCGAGAACACCTCCCCTCTACTGTAACTGGTCATTAGACTATAACCTAGAACACCTCCACTCAACTTCAACTGGTCATAAGCCTATAACCGAGAACACCTCCACTCTAACTCGTCAGTAGACTATAGCCGAGAACACCTCCACTCTACTGTAACTGGTCATTAGACTATAGCTTAGAACACCTTCCCTCTACTGTAACTGGTCATTAGACTATAACCTAGAACACCTCCCCTCTACTGTAACTGGTCATTAGACTATAGCCTAGAACACCTTCCCTCTACTGTAACTGGTCATTAGACTATAACCTAGAACACCTTCCCTCTATTGTAACTGGTCAGTAGACTATAACCGAGAACACCTCCCCTCTACTGTAACTGGTCATTAGACTATAACCTAGAACACCTCCCCTCTACTGTAACTGGTCATTAGACTATAGCCTAGAACACCTTCCCTCTACTGTAACTGGTCATTAGACTATAACCTAGAACACCTCCCCTCGAACTGGTCATTAGACTATAACCTAGAACACCTCCCCTCGAACTGGTCATTAGACTATAACCTAGAACACCTCCCCTCTACTGTAACTGGTCATTAGACTATAACCTAGGACACCTCCCCTCTAACTGGTCATTAGACTATAACCTAGAACACCTCCCCTCTAACTGGTCATTAGACTATAACCTAGAACACCTCCGCTCTGACTGGTCATTAGACTATAACCTAGAACACCTCCCCTCTAACTGGTCATTAGACTATAACCTAGAACACCTCCCTCTAACTGGTCATTAGACAATAACCTAGAACACCTCCCCCTCTGACTGGTCACTAGACTATAACCTCGAACACCTCACCTCTGACTAGTCATTAGACTATAACCTAGAACACCTCCCTTCTAACTGGTCATTAGACTATAACCTAGAACACCTCCCCTCTGACTGGTCATTAGTCTATAACCTAGAACACCTCCCTTCTAACTGGTCATTAGACTATAACCTAGAACACCTCCTCCCTCTGACTGGTCATTAGTCTATAACCTAGAACACCTCCTTCTAACTGGTCATTAGACTATGACCTAGAACACCTTCCTCTGACTGGTCATTAGACTATAACCTAGAACACCTCCCCTCTACTGTAATTGGTCATAAAACTATAACCTAGAACACCTCGCCTCTACTGTAACTGGTCATTAGACTATAACCTAGAACACCTCCCCTCTACTGTAACTGGTCATTAAACTATAACCTAGAACACCTCCCCTCTACTGTAACTGGTCATTAGACTATAACCTAGAACACCTCCCTCTACTGTAACTGGTCATTAAACTATAACCTAGAACACCTCCCCTTTACTGTAACTGGTCATTAGACTATAACCTAGAACCTCTCCCCTCTACTGTAACTGGTCATTAGACTATAGACTAGAACACCTCCCCTCTGACTGGTCAGTAGACTATAACCTAGAACACCTCCGCCGCAACTGTAACTGGTCATTAGACTATAGCCTAGAACACCTCCCCTCTGACTGGTCAGTAGACTATAACCTAGAACACCTCCCCTCTAACTGGTCATTAGACTGTAACCTAAAACACCTCCCCTCTACTGTACCTGATCATTAGAATATAACCTAGAACCTCTCCCCTCTACTGTAACTGGTCATTAGGCTATAACCTAGAACATATCCCCTATACTGTAACTGGTCATTAGACTATAACCTAGAACACCTCCCCTCTAACTGGTCATTAGACTATAACCTAGAACACCTCCTCTAACTGGTCATTAGACTATAACCTAGAACACCTCCCCTCTACTGTAACTGGTCATTAGACTATAACCTAGAACACCTCCCTCTAACTGGTCATTAGACTATAACCTAGAACACCCCCCCTCTGACTGGTCATTAGACTATAACCTAGAACACCTCCCTTCTAACTGGTCATTAGACTATAACCTAGAACACCTTCCCTCTGACTTGTCATTAGACTATAACCTAGACCACCTCCCCTCTGACTGGTCATTAGACTATAACCAAGAACACCTCCCTTCTAACTGGTCATTAGACTATAACCGAGAACATCTCCCTTCTAACTGGTCATTAGACTATAACCTAGAACACCTCCCCTCTGACTGGTCATTAGACTATAACCTAGAACACCTCCCTTCTACTGTAACTGGTCATTAGACTATAACCTATAACACCTCCCCTCTAACTGGTCATTAGACTATAACCTAGAACACCTCCCCTCTAGTGTAACTGGTCATTAGACTATAACCTATAACACCTCCCCTCTGACTGGTCATTAGACTATAACCTAGAACACCTCCCCTCTAACTGGTCATTAGACTATAACATAGAACACCTCCCCTCTACTGTAACTGGTCATTAGACTATAGCCGAGAACACCTCCACTCTACTGTAACTGATCTTTAGACTATAACCTAGAACACCTCCCCTCTAACTGGTCATTAGACTATAACCGAGAACACTCCCCTCTGCCTGGTCATTAGACTATAACCTAGGACACCTCCCCTCTAACTGGTCATTAGACTATAACACAGAACACCTCCCCTCTAACTGGTCATTAGACTATATCCTAGAACACCTTCCCTCTGACTGGTCATTAGACTATAACCTAGAACACCTCCCCTCTAACTGGTCATTAGACTATAACCTGGAACACCTCCCCTCTAACTGGTCATTAGACTATAACCTAGAACCCCCCCCTCTAACTGGTCATTAGAATATAACCTAGAACACCTCCCCTCTAACTGGACATTATAATATAACCTAGAACACCTCCCCTCTAACTGGTCATTAGACTATAACCTAGAACCCCCCTCTAACTCGTCATTATAATATAACCTAGAACACCTCCCCCTCTAACTGGTCATTATAATATAACCTAGAACACCTCCTCTAACTGGTCATTAGACTATAACCTAGAACACCCCCCTCTAACTCGTCATTATAATATAACCTAGAACACCCCCCCTCTAACTCGTCATTATAATATAACCTAGAACACCTCCCCTCTAACTGGTCATTAGACTATAACCTAGAACACTTCCCCTCTACTGTAACTGGTCATTAGACTATAACCTAGAACCTCTCCCCTCTACTGTAACTGGTCATTTGACTATAACCTAGAACACCTCCCCTCTAACTGGTCATTAGACTATAACCTGGAACACCTCCCCTCGAACTGGTCATTTGACTATAACCGAGAACACCTTCCCTCTAACTGGTCATTAGACTATAACCTAGAACACCTCCCCTCTACTGTAACTGGTCATTAGACTATAACCTATAACACCTCCCCTCTATCTGGTCATTAGACTATAGCCTAGAACACCTCCCCTCTACTGTAACTGGTCATTTGACAATAACCTAGAACACCCCCCTCTAACTGGTCTATAGACTATAGCCTAGAACACCTCCCCTCTACTGTAACTGGTCATTAGACTATAACCTAGAACACCTCCCCTCTAACTGGTCATTTGACTATAACCTAGAACACCTCCCCTCGAACTGGTCATTAGACTATAACCTAGAACACCTCCCCTCTAACTGGTCATTAGACTATAACCTTGAACACCTTCCCCTCTAACTGGTCATTAGACTATAACCTAGAACACCTCCCTCTACTGTGACTGGTCATTAGACTATAACCTAGAACACCTCCCCTCTAACTGGTCATTAGACTATAACCTAGAACACCGCCTCTACTGTAACTGGTCATTAGACTATAACCTAGAACACCTCCCCTCTAACTGGTCATTAGACTATAACCTAGAACACCTCCTTCTACTGTAACTGGTCATTAGACTATAACCTAGAACACTCTCCCTCTAACTGGTCATTGGACTATAACCTAGAACACCTCCCCTCTGACTGGTCATTAGACTATAACCTAGAACACCTCCCCTCTGACTAGTCATTAGACTATAACCTAGAACACCTCCCCTCTAACTGGTCATTAGACTATAACCTAGAACACCTCCCCTCTGACTAGTCATTAGACTATAACCTAGAACACCTCCCCTCTAACTGGTCATTAGACTATAACCTAGAACACCTCCCCTCTAACTGGTCATTAGACTATAACCTAGAACACCTCCCCTCTTACTGTTCGTTAGACCAGAGGGTCGAACAGCTGAACTGACAAAAAAACATATTTACACCAGCTGATATTTAACCCTTCTCCTCTGCTAAGTCTCTAACTGGTCATTAGACTATAACCTAGAACACCTCCCCTCTAACTGGTCATTAGACTATAACCTAGAACACCTCTCCCCTCCCTAACTGGTCATTAGACTATAACCTAGAACACCTCCTCTTACTGTTTGTTAGACCAGAGGGTCGAACAGCTGAACTGACAAAAAAACATATTTACACCAGCTGATATTTAACCCTTCTCCTCTGCTAAGTCTCCTCCTACACATCTGAACAACCAATGGGTCTCTGTTGCTCGACAGAACCTTAGTGATACCTGTTCTTCCTCACTTCATCTGACCTGACCTCTCACCCTAAAGTGCTCACTCCTCCCCAACTCAAAGCTGTCATGGTGACTGGTACCAGACTGTGTCTCTTCCCCTCCCAGAGGATCCCTGATGGCTAACAATAACATATCTTGACATAATGTAAACGTTATACATTACCCTCTCTCCCTCAGTGACATGAATAACTATATTTCTTCATATTCTCAGAACCCAACAGTTTTGTGGTAATGTGTAATGACACCACGATCGTCTAATGATGATTGGTGTATTGTCAGAGGAACGTGTTTGCCCCAAGCTAACGCATTGACTTGTAAACAACTGGTCACATTGGGCAATTTATATTGAGCATCTCTGAACCTATTGTTTCGTCTGTGACAGTGCTACAGTTCTAAAGAAACCCCTTTCCTTCTCTATACAGACCAAACCCCTTTCCTTCACTATACAGACCAGACCCCTTTCCTTCTCTATACAGACCAGACCACGTTCCTTCTCTATACAGACCAGACCACGTTCCTTCTCTATACAGGCTAGACCCCTTCTCTATACAGACCAGACCCCTTTCCTTCTCTATACAGACAAGAACACTTTCCTTCTCTATACAGGCTAGACCCCTTCTCTATACAGACCAGAACCCTTGCCTTCTCTATACAGACCAGACCCTTTCCTTCTCTATACAGACCAGATCCCTTTCCTTCTCTATACAGACCAGACCCTTTCCTTCTCTATACAGACCAGACCCTTTCCTTCTCTATACAGACCAGAACACGTTCCTTCTCTATACAGACCAGACCCCTTTCCTTCTCTATACAGACCAGACCACTTACCTTCTCTATACAGGCTAGACCCCTTTACTTCTCTATACAGACCAGACCCCTTAACCTTCTCTATACAGACCAGACCCCTTTCCTTCTCTATACAGACCAGACCCCTTTCCTTCTCTATACAGACCAGACCACGTTCCTTCTCTATACAGAACAGACCACGTTCCTTCTCTATACAGGCTAGACCCTTCTCTATACAGACCAGACCCCTTTCCTTCACTATACAGACCAGACCCCTTTCCTCCTCTATTCAGACCAGACCACTTTCCTTCTCTATTCAGACCAGACCCCTTTCCTTCACTATACAGACCAGACCCCTTTCCTTCACTATACAGACCAGACCCTTTCCTTCTCTATTCAGACCAGACCCCTTTCCTTCTCTATTCAGACCAGACCCCTTTCCTTCACTATACAGACCAGACCCCTTTACTTCTCTATACAGACCAGACCACTTACCTTCTCTATACAGGCTAGACCCCTCCTCTATACAGACCAGACCACGTTCCTTCTCTATACAGACCAGACCCCTTTCCTTCTCTATTCAGACCAGACCCCTTTCCTTCTCTATGCAGACCAGACCCCTTTCCTTCACTATACAGACCAGACCCCTTTCCTTCTCTATTCAGACCAGACCCCTTTCCTTCTCTATTCAGACCAGACCCCTTTCATTCTCTATAACAGACCAGACCCCTTGCCTTCTCTATACAGACCAGACCCCTTGCCTTCTCTATACAGACCAGACCCCTTGCCTTCTCTATACAGACCAGACCCCTTTCCTTCTCTATACAGACCAGACCCCTTTCCTTCTCTATACAGACCAGACCACGTTCCTTCTCTATACAGACCAGACCCCTTTACTTCTCTATACAGACCAGACCCATTTCCTTCTCTATACAGGCTAGACCCCTCCTCTATACAGACCAGACCCCTTTCCTTCTCTATACAGACCAGACCCCTTTCCTTCTCTATACAGACCAGACCCCTTGCCTTCTCTATACAGACCAGACCCCTTTCCTTCTCTATACAGACCAGACCCCTTTCCTTCTCTATACAGACCAGACCCCTTTCCTTCTCTATACAGACCAGACCCCTTTCCTTCTCTATACAGACCAGACCCCTTTCCTTCTCTATACAGACCAGACCCCTTTCCTTCTCTATTCAGACCAGACCCCTTTCCTTCACTATACAGACCAGACCCTTTCCTTCACTATATACAGACCAGACCCCTTTCCTTCTCTATTCAGACCAGACCCCTTTCCTTCTCTATTCAGACCAGACCCCTTTCATTCTCTATACAGACCAGACCCCTTTCCTTCTCTATTCAGACCAGACCCTTTCCTTCACTATACAGACCAGACCCCTTTCCTTCTCTATTCAGACCAGACCCCTTTCCTTCACTATACAGACCAGACCCCTTTCCTTCTCTATTCAGACCAGACCCCTTTCCTTCTCTATACAGACCAGACCCCTTTCCTTCTCTATTCAGACCAGACCCCTTTCCTTCACTATACAGACCAGACCCCTTCTCTATTCAGACCAGACCCCTTCCTTCTCTATTCAGACCAGACCCCTTTCCTTCTCTATACAGACCAGACCCCTTTCCTTCACTATACAGACCAGACCCCTTTCCTTCACTATACAGACCAGACCCCTTTCCTTCTCTATTCAGACCAGACCCTTTCCTTCTCTATTCAGACCAGACCCTTTCCTTCTCTATACAGACCAGACCACTTACCTTCTCTATACAGGCTAGACCCCTTTACTTCTCTATACAGACCAGACCCCTTTCCTTCTCTATTCAGACCAGACCCCTTTCCTTCACTATACAGACCAGACCCTTTCCTTCTCTATTCAGACCAGACCCTTTCCTTCTCTATTCAGACCAGACCCTTTCCTTCTCTATTCAGACCAGACCCCTTTCCTTCTCTATTCAGACCAGACCCTTTCCTTCACTATACAGACCAGACCCCTTTCCTTCTCTATTCAGACCAGACCCCTTCCTTCTCTATTCAGACCAGACCCCTTTCCTTCTCTATTCAGACCAGACCACTTACCTTCTCTATACAGGCTAGACCCCTTTACTTCTATACAGACCAGACCCCTTTCCTTCTCTATACAGACCAGACCCCCTTTCCTTCTCTATACAGACCAGACCCCTTTCCTTCTCTATACAGACCAGACCACGTTCCTTCTCTATACAGAACAGACCACGTTCCTTCTCTATACAGGCTAGACCCCTTCTCTATACAGACAGACCCCCCTTCACTATACAGACCAGACCCCTTTCCTCCTCTATTCAGACCAGACCCCTTTCCTTCACTATACAGACCAGACCCCTTTCCTTCACTATACAGACCAGACCCCTTTCCTTCTCTATTCAGACCAGACCCTTTCCTTCTCTATTCAGACCAGACCCTTTCCTTCACTATACAGACCAGACCCCTTTCCTTCTCTATTCAGACCAGACCCCTTTCCTTCTCTATTCAGACCAGACCCCTTTCCTTCTCTATACAGACCAGACCCCTTTCCTTCTCTATACAGACCAGACCCCTTTCCTTCTCTATTCAGACCAGACCCCTTTCCTTCTCTATTCAGACCAGACCCCTTTCCTTCACTATACAGGCTAGACCCCTTCTCTATACAGACCAGACCCCTTTCCTTCACTATACAGACCAGACCCTTTCCTCCTCTATTCAGACCAGACCCCTTTCCTTCACTATACAGACCAGACCCCTTTCCTTCACTATACAGACCAGACCCCTTTCCTTCTCTATTCAGACCAGACCCCTTTCCTTCACTATACAGACCAGACCCCTTTCTTCTCTATACAGACCAGACCCTTTCCTTCTCTATTCAGACCAGACCCTTTCCTTCTCTATACAGACCAGACCCCTTTCCTTCATACAGACCAGACCCCTTTCCTTCTCTATTCAGACCAGACCCCTTTCCTTCTCTATTCAGACCAGACCCTTTCCTTCTCTATAACAGACCAGACCCCTTGCCTTCTCTATACAGACCAGACCCCTTGCCTTCTCTATACAGACCAGACCCTTGCCTTCTCTATACAGACCAGACCCCTTTCCTTCTCTATACAGACCAGACCCCTTTCCTTCTCTATACAGACCAGACCACGTTCCTTCTCTATACAGACCAGACCCCTTTCCTTCTCTATTCAGACCAGACCCCTTTCCTTCACTATACAGACCAGACCCTTTCCTTCTCTATTCAGACCAGACCCCTTTCCTTCTCTATTCAGACCAGACCCTTTCCTTCTCTATACAGACCAGACCCTTTCCTTCTCTATACAGACCAGACCCCTTTCCTTCTCTATACAGACAAGAACACTTTCCTTCTCTATACAGGCTAGACCCCTTCTCTATACAGACCAGAACCCTTGCCTTCTCTATACAGACCAGACCCCTTTCCTTCTCTATACAGACCAGATCCCTTTCCTTCTCTATACAGACCAGACCCCTTTCCTTCTCTATACAGACCAGACCCCTTTCCTTCTCTATACAGACCAGAACACGTTCCTTCTCTATACAGACCAGACCCCTTTCCTTCTCTATACAGACCAGACCACTTACCTTCTCTATACAGGCTAGACCCCTTTACTTCTCTATACAGACCAGACCCCTTAACCTTCTCTATACAGACCAGACCCCTTTCCTTCTCTATACAGACCAGACCCCTTTCCTTCTCTATACAGACCAGACCACGTTCCTTCTCTATACAGAACAGACCACGTTCCTTCTCTATACAGGCTAGACCCCTTCTCTATACAGACCAGACCCCTTTCCTTCACTATACAGACCAGACCCTTTCCTCCTCTATTCAGACCAGACCACTTTCCTTCTCTATTCAGACCAGACCCTTTCCTTCACTATACAGACCAGACCCCTTTCCTTCACTATACAGACCAGACCCCTTTCCTTCTCTATTCAGACCAGACCCCTTTCCTTCTCTATTCAGACCAGACCCCTTTCCTTCACTATACAGACCAGACCCCTTTACTTCTCTATACAGACCAGACCACTTACCTTCTCTATACAGGCTAGACCCCTCCTCTATACAGACCAGACCACGTTCCTTCTCTATACAGACCAGACCCTTTCCTTCTCTATTCAGACCAGACCCCTTTCCTTCTCTATGCAGACCAGACCCCTTTCCTTCACTATACAGACCAGACCCCTTTCCTTCTCTATTCAGACCAGACCCCTTTCCTTCTCTATTCAGACCAGACCCTTTCATTCTCTATAACAGACCAGACCCCTTGCCTTCTCTATACAGACCAGACCCCTTGCCTTCTCTATACAGACCAGACCCTTGCCTTCTCTATACAGACCAGACCCTTTCCTTCTCTATACAGACCAGACCCCTTTCCTTCTCTATACAGACCAGACCACGTTCCTTCTCTATACAGACCAGACCCCTTTACTTCTCTATACAGACCAGACCCCTTTCCTTCACTATACAGACCAGACCCCTTCTCTATTCAGACCAGACCCCTTCCTTCTCTATTCAGACCAGACCCCTTTCCTTCTCTATACAGACCAGACCCCTTTCCTTCACTATACAGACCAGACCCCTTTCCTTCACTATACAGACCAGACCCCTTTCCTTCTCTATTCAGACCAGACCCCTTTCCTTCTCTATTCAGACCAGACCCCTTTCCTTCTCTATACAGACCAGACCACTTACCTTCTCTATACAGGCTAGACCCCTTTACTTCTCTATACAGACCAGACCCCTTTCCTTCTCTATTCAGACCAGACCCCTTTCCTTCACTATACAGACCAGACCCCTTTCCTTCTCTATTCAGACCAGACCCCTTTCCTTCTCTATTCAGACCAGACCCCTTTCCTTCTCTATTCAGACCAGACCCCTTTCCTTCTCTATTCAGACCAGACCCCTTTCCTTCTCTATACAGACCAGACCCCTTTCCTTCTCTATTCAGACCAGACCCCTTTCCTTCACTATACAGACCAGACCCCTTCTCTATTCAGACCAGACCCCTTCCTTCTCTATTCAGACCAGACCCTTTCCTTCTATACAGACCAGACCCCTTTCCTTCACTATACAGACCAGACCCCTTTCCTTCACTATACAGACCAGACCCCTTTCCTTCTCTATTCAGACCAGACCCCTTTCCTTCTCTATTCAGACCAGACCCCTTTCCTTCACTATACAGACCAGACCCCTTTCCTTCACTATACAGACCAGACCCCTTTCCTTCTCTATTCAGACCAGACCCCTTTCCTTCACTATACAGACCAGACCCCTTTCCTTCTCTATACAGACCAGACCCCTTTCCTTCTCTATTCAGACCAGACCCCTTTCCTTCTCTATACAGACCAGACCCCTTTCCTTCACTATACAGACCAGACCCCTTTCCTTCTCTATTCAGACCAGACCCCTTTCCTTCTCTATTCAGACCAGACCCCTTTCCTTCTCTATAACAGACCAGACCCCTTGCCTTCTCTATACAGACCAGACCCCTTGCCTTCTCTATACAGACCAGACCCCTTGCCTTCTCTATACAGACCAGACCCCTTTCCTTCTCTATACAGACCAGACCCCTTTCCTTCTCTATACAGACCAGACCACGTTCCTTCTCTATACAGACCAGACCCCTTTACTTCTCTATACAGACCAGACCCATTTCCTTCTCTATACAGGTTAGACCCTCCTCTATACAGACCAGACCCCTTTCCTTCTCTATACAGACCAGACCCTTTCCTTCTCTATACAGACCAGACCCCTTGCCTTCTCTATACAGACCAGACCCCTTTCCTTCTCTATTCAGACCAGACCCCTTTCCTTCTCTATTCAGACCAGACCACTTACCTTCTCTATACAGGCTAGACCCCTTTACTTCTCTATACAGACCAGACCCCTTTCCTTCTCTATACAGACCAGACCCCTTTCCTTCTCTATACAGACCAGACCCCTTTCCTTCTCTATACAGACCAGACCACGTTCCTTCTCTATACAGAACAGACCACGTTCCTTCTCTATACAGGCTAGACCCCTTCTCTATACAGACCAGACCCCTTTCCTTCACTATACAGACCAGACCCCTTTCCTCCTCTATTCAGACCAGACCCCTTTCCTTCACTATACAGACCAGACCCTTTCCTTCACTATACAGACCAGACCCTTTCCTTCTCTATTCAGACCAGACCCCTTTTCCTTCTCTATTCAGACCAGACCCCTTTCCTTCACTATACAGACCAGACCCCTTTCCTTCTATTCAGACCAGACCCCTTTCCTTCTATTCAGACCAGACCCCTTTCCTTCTCTATACAGACCAGACCCCTTTCCTTCTCTATACAGACCAGACCCCTTTCCTTCTCTATTCAGACCAGACCCTTTCCTTCTCTATTCAGACCAGACCCTTTCCTTCACTATACAGGCTAGACCCCTTCTCTATACAGACCAGACCCTTTCCTTCACTATACAGACCAGACCCCTTTCCTCCTCTATTCAGACCAGACCCCTTTCCTTCACTATACAGACCAGACCCCTTTCCTTCACTATACAGACCAGACCCCTTTCCTTCTCTATTCAGACCAGACCCCTTTCCTTCACTATACAGACCAGACCCCTTTTCCTTCTCTATACAGACCAGACCCTTTCCTTCTCTATTCAGACCAGACCCCTTTCCTTCTCTATACAGACCAGACCCCTTTCCTTCACTATACAGACCAGACCCCTTTCCTTCCCTATTCAGACCAGACCCCTTTCCTTCTCTATTCAGACCAGACCTTTCCTTCTCTATAACAGACCAGACCCCTTGCCTTCTCTATACAGACCAGACCCCTTGCCTTCTCTATACAGACCAGACCCCTTGCCTTCTCTATACAGACCAGACCCCTTTCCTTCTCTATACAGACCAGACCCCTTTCCTTCTCTATACAGACCAGACCACGTTCCTTCTCTATACAGACCAGACCCCTTTACTTCTCTATACAGACCAGACCCATTTCCTTCTCTATACAGGTTAGACCCCTCCTCTATACAGACCAGACCCCTTTCCTTCTCTATACAGACCAGACCCCTTTCCTTCTCTATACAGACCAGACCCCTTGCCTTCTCTATACAGACCAGACCCCTTTCCTTCTCTATACAGACCAGACCCCTTTCCTTCTCTATTCAGACCAGACCCCTTTCCTTCTCTATTCAGACCAGACCCCTTTCCTTCACTATACAGACCAGACCCCTTTCCTTCTCTATTCAGACCAGACCCCTTTCCTTCTCTATTCTGACCAGACCCCTTTCCTTCTCTATACAGACCAGACCCCTTTCCTTCTCTATACAGACCAGACCCCTTTCCTTCTCTATACAGACCAGACCCCTTTCCTTCTCTATACAGACCAGAACACGTTCCTTCTCTATACAGACCAGACCCCTTTCCTTCTCTATACAGACCAGACCCCTTTCCTTCTCTATTCAGACCAGACCCCTTTCCTTCACTATACAGACCAGACCCCTTTCCTTCTCTATTCAGACCAGACCCCTTTCCTTCACTATACAGACCAGACCCCTTTCCTTCTCTATTCAGACCAGACCCCTTTCCTTCTCTATTCAGACCAGACCCCTTTCCTTCACTATACAGACCAGACCCCTTTCCTTCTCTATTCAGACCAGACCCCTTTCCTTCTCTATTCTGACCAGACCCCTTTCCTTCTCTATACAGACCAGACCCCTTTCCTTCTCTATACAGACCAGACCCTTTCCTTCTCTATTCAGACCAGACCCCTTTCCTTCACTATACAGACCAGACCCCTTCTCTATTCAGACCAGACCCCTTCCTTCTCTATTCAGACCAGACCCCTTTCCTTCTCTATACAGACCAGACCCCCTTCCTTCACTATACAGACCAGACCCCTTTCCTTCACTATACAGACCAGACCCCTTTCCTTCTCTATTCAGACCAGACCCATTTCCTTCTCTATTCAGACCAGACCCATTTCCTTCTCTATACAGACCAGACCCCTTTCCTTCTCTATTCAGACCAGACCCCTTTCCTTCACTATACAGACCAGACCCCTTCTCTATTCAGACCAGACCCCTTCCTTCTCTATTCAGACCAGACCCCTTTCCTTCTCTATACAGACCAGACCCCTTTCCTTCTCTATACAGACCAGACCCCTTTCCTTCTCTATTCAGACCAGACCCCTTTCCTTCTCTATACAGACCAGACCCCTTTCCTTCACTATACAGACCAGACCCTTTCCTTCCCTATTCAGACCAGACCCTTTCCTTCTCTATTCAGACCAGACCCTTTCCTTCTCTATAACAGACCAGACCCTTGCCTTCTCTATACAGACCAGACCCTTGCCTTCTCTATACAGACCAGACCCCTTGCCTTCTCTTATACAGACCAGACCCCTTTCCTTCTCTATACAGACCAGACCCCTTTCCTTCTCTATACAGACCAGACCACGTTCCTTCTCTATACAGACCAGACCCCTTTACTTCTCTATACAGACCAGACCCATTTCCTTCTCTATACAGGTTAGACCCCTCCCTCTATACAGACCAGACCCCTTTCCTTCTCTATACAGACCAGACCCTTTCCTTCTCTATACAGACTAGACCCCTTGCCTTCTCTATACAGACCAGACCCCTTCCTTCTCTATACAGACCAGACCCCTTTCCTTCTCTATTCAGACCAGACCCCCTTCTATTCAGACCAGACCCTTTCCTTCACTATACAGACCAGACCCCTTTCCTTCTCTATTCAGACCAGACCCTTTCCTTCTCTATTCTGACCAGACCCCTTTCCTTCTCTATACAGACCAGACCCCTTTCCTTCTATACAGACCAGACCCCTTTTCCTTCTCTATACAGACCAGACCCCTTTCCTTCTCTATACAGACCAGAACACGTTCCTTCTCTATACAGACCAGACCCCTTTCCTTCTCTATACAGACCAGACCCTTTCCTTCTCTATTCAGACCAGACCCTTTCCTTCACTATACAGACCAGACCCCTTTCCTTCTCTATTCAGACCAGACCCCTTTCCTTCACTATACAGACCAGACCCCTTTCCTTCTCTATTCAGACCAGACCCTTTCCTTCTCTATTCAGACCAGACCCTTTCCTTCACTATACAGACCAGACCCTTTCCTTCTATTCAGACCAGACCCCTTTCCTTCTATTCTGACCAGACCCCTTTCCTTCTCTATACAGACCAGACCCCTTTCCTTCTATACAGACCAGACCCCTTCCTTCTCTATTCAGACCAGACCCCTTTCCTTCACTATACAGACCAGACCCCTTCTCTATTCAGACCAGACCCCTTCCTTCTCTATTCAGACCAGACCCCTTTCTTCTATACAGACAGACCCCTTCCTTCACTATACAGACCAGACCCCTTTCCTTCACTATACAGACCAGACCCCTTTCCTTCTCTATTCAGACCAGACCCATTTCCTTCTCTATTCAGACCAGACCCATTTCCTTCTCTATACAGACCAGACCCCTTTCCTTCTCTATTCAGACCAGACCCCTTTCCTTCACTATACAGACCAGACCCCCCCTTCTCTATTCAGACCAGACCCTTCCTTCTCTATTCAGACCAGACCCTTTCCTTCTCTATACAGACCAGACCCCTTTCCTTCACTATACAGACCAGACCCCTTTCCTTCACTATACAGACCAGACCCCTTTCCTTCTCTATACAGACCAGACCCCTTTCCTTCTCTATACAGACCA
Organism: Oncorhynchus masou masou; assembly: GCF_036934945.1. Classification (NCBI taxonomy): domain Eukaryota; kingdom Metazoa; phylum Chordata; class Actinopteri; order Salmoniformes; family Salmonidae; genus Oncorhynchus; species Oncorhynchus masou. The sequence goes on along the minus strand of NW_027009445.1, from coordinate 14,739 downwards.
GACCCTTTCCTTCTCTATACAGACCAGACCCCTTTCCTTCTCTATTCAGACCAGACCCTTTCTTCTCTATACAGACCAGACCCTTTCCTTCACTATACAGACCAGACCCCTTTCCTTCTCTATTCAGACCAGACCCCTTTCCTTCTCTATTCAGACCAGACCCTTTCCTTCTCTATAACAGAACAGACCCCCTTGCCTTCTCTATACAGACCAGACCCCTTGCCTTCTATACAGACCAGACCCCTTGCCTTCTCTATACAGACCAGACCCCTTTCCTTTCTCTATACAGACCAGACCCCTTTCCTTCTCTATACAGACCAGACCACATTCCTTCTCTATACAGACCAGACCCCTTTACTTTCTATACAGACCAGACCCATTTCCTTCTCTATACAGGCTAGACCCTCCTCTATACAGACCAGACCCCCTTTCCTTCTCTATACAGACCAGACCCCTTTCCTTCTCTATACAGACCAGACCCTTGCCTTCTCTATACAGACCAGACCCTTTCCTTCTCTATACAGACCAGACCCCTTTCCTTCTCTATACAGACCAGACCCTTTCCTTCTCTATACAGACCAGAACACGTTCCTTCTCTATACAGACCAGACCCCTTTCCTTCTCTATACAGACCAGACCCCTTCCTTCTCTATTCAGACCAGACCCCTTCCTTCACTATACAGACCAGACCCCTTTCCTTCTCTATTCAGACCAGACCCCTTTCCTTCACTATACAGACCAGACCCCTTTCCTTCTATTCAGACCAGACCTTTCCTTCTCTATTCAGACCAGACCCTTTCCTTCACTATACAGACCAGACCCCTTTCCTTCTCTATTCAGACCAGACCCTTTCCCTTCTCTATACAGACCGGACCCCTTTCCTTCTATATACAGACCAGACCCCTTTCCTTCTCTATTCAGACCAGACCCCTTTCCTTCACTATACAGACCAGACCCCTTCTCTATTCAGACCAGACCCTTCCTTCTCTATTCAGACCAGACCCCTTTCCTTCATTCAGACCAGACCCCTTCCTTCACTATACAGACCAGACCCTTTCCTTCTCTATTCAGACCAGACCCCTTTCCTTCTATTCAGACCAGACCCCTTTCCTTCACTATACAGACCAGACCCCTTTCCTTCTCTATTCAGACCAGACCCCTTTCCTTCTCTATACAGACCAGACCCCTTTCCTTCTCTATTCAGACCAGACCCCTTTCCTTCTCTATTCAGACCAGACCCCTTTCCTTCACTATACAGACCAGACCCCTTTCCTTCTCTATTCAGACCAGACCCCTTTCCTTCTCTATACAGACCAGACCCCTTTCCTTCTATATACAGACCAGACCCCTTCCTTCACTATACAGACCAGACCCTTCCTTCTCTATTCAGACCAGACCCCTTTCCTTCTCTATTCAGACCAGACCCCTTTCCTTCACTATACAGACCAGACCCCTTTCCTTCTCTATACAGACCAGAACACTTTCCTTCTATACAGGCTTCTCTATACAGACCAGACCCTTTCCTTCTATACAGACCAGAACACTTTCCTTCTCTATACAGGCTAGACCCCTTCTCTAGACCAGACCCTTTCCTTCTCTATACAGACCAGACCCCTTTGCCTTCTCTATACAGACAGACCCCTTGCTTCTCTATGCAGACCCTTTCCTTCTCTATACAGACCAGACCCCTTTTCCTTACAGACCAGACCCCTTGCCTTCTATACAGACCAGACCCCTTTACTTCTCTATACAGACCAGACCCCTTGCCTCTATACAGACCAGACCCCCTTTCCTTCTCTATACAGACCAGACCCATTTCCTTCTCTATACAGGCTAGACCCCTCCTCATACAGACCAGACCCTTTCCTTCTATACAGACCAGACCCCTTTCCTTCTCTTTACAGGCTAGACCCTTCTCTATACACCAGACCCCTTTCCTTCTCTATACAGACCAGACCCCTTGCCTTCTCTATACAGACCAGACCCCTTGCCTTCTCTATACAGACCAGACCCCTTTCCTTCTCTATACAGACCAGACCCCTTGCCTTCTCTATACAGACCAGACCCCTTTACTTCTCTATACAGACCAGACCTATTTCCTTCTCTATACAGGCTAGACCCCTCCTCTATACAGACCAGACCCCTTTCCTTCTCTATACAGACCAGACCCCTTTCCTTCTCTTTACAGACCAGACCCTTTTCCTTCTCTATTCAGACCAGACCCTTTCCTTCTCTATACAGACCAGACCCCTTTCCTTCTCTATAGGCCAGACCCCTTTCCTTCTCTATACAGACCAGACCCCTTTCCTTCTCTATACAGACCAGACCCATTCCTTCTCTTTACAGACCAGACCCCTTTTCCTTCTCTATTCACCAGACCATACAGACCAGACCCTTTCCTTCTCTATACAGACCAGACCCATTTCCTTCTCTGCTACAGACCCCCATTTCCTTCTATTCAGACCAGACCCCTTTCCTTCTCTATACAGACAAGACCCCTTTCCTTCTCTATTCAGACCAGACCCCTTTCCTTCACTATACAGACCAGACCCCTTTCCTTCTCTATTCAGACCAGACCCCTTTCCTTCTCTATTCAGACCAGACCCCTTCCTTCACTATACAGACCAGACCCCTTTCCTTCTCTATTCAGACCAGACCCCTTTCCTTCTCTATACAGACCAGACCCCTTTCCTTCTATATACAGACCAGACCCCTTTCCTTCTCTATTCAGACCAGACCCTTTCCTTCACTATACAGACCAGACCCTTCTCTATTCAGACCAGACCCCTTCCTTCTCTATTCAGACCAGACCCCTTTCCTTCTCTATTCAGACCAGACCCCTTTCCTTCACTATACAGACCAGACCCCTTTCCTTCTCTATTCAGACCAGACCCCTTTCCTTCTCTATTCAGACCAGACCCCTTTCCTTCACTATACAGACCAGACCCTTTCCTTCTATTCAGACCAGACCCCTTCCTTCTCTATACAGACCAGACCCCTTTCCTTCTCTATTCAGACCAGACCCTTTCCTTCTCTATTCAGACCAGACCCCTTTCCTTCACTATACAGACCAGACCCCTTTCCTTCTCTATTCAGACCAGACCCTTTCCTTCTATACAGACCAGACCCCTTTCCTTCTATATACAGACCAGACCCTTTCCTTCACTATACAGACCAGACCCTTTCCTTCTCTATTCAGACCAGACCCTTTCCTTCTCTATTCAGACCAGACCCCTTTCCTTCACTATACAGACCAGACCCTTTCCTTCTCTATACAGACCAGAACACTTTCCTTCTCTATACAGGCTAGACCCCTTCTCTATACAGACCAGACCCCTTTCCTTCTCTATACAGACCAGAACACTTTCCTTCTCTGGACAGGCTAGACCCCTCTCTATACAGACCAGACCTTTCCTTCTCTTTATCAGACCAGACCTCTTGCCTTCTCTATACAGACCAGACCCCTTGCCTTCTCTATGCAGACCAGACCCTTTCATTCTATACAGACCAGACCCTTGCCTTCTCTATACAGACCAGACCCCTTGCCTTCTCTATACAGACCAGGACCCCTTACTTCTCTATACAGACTCAGACCCTTTGCCTTCTCTATACAGACCAGACCCCTTTACTTCTCTATACAGACCAGACCCATTTCTTCTCTATACAGGCTAGACCCCTCCTCTATACAGACAGACCCCTTTCCTTCTCTATACAGACCAGACCCCTTTCCTTCTCTTTACAGGCTAGACCCTTCTCTATACAGACCAGACCCCTTTCCTTCTCTATACAGACCAGACCCCTTGCCTTCTCTATACAGACCAGACCCCTTGCCTTCTCTATACAGACCAGACCCCTTTCCTTCTCTATACAGGACAGACCAGACCCCTTGCCTTCTCTATACAGACCAGACCCCTTTACTTCTCTATACAGACCAGACCCATTTCCTTCTCTATACAGGCTAGACCCCTCCTCTATACAGACCAGACCCTTTCCTTCTCTATACAGACCAGACCCTTTCCTTCTCTTTACAGACCAGACCCCTTTTCCTTCTCTATTCAGGCCAGACCCCTTCCTTCTCTATACAGACCAGACCCCTTTCCTTCTCTATTCAGGCCAGACCCCTTTCCTTCTCTATACAGACCAGACCCTTTCCTTCTATACAGACCAGACCCATTTCCTTCTCTTTACAGACCAGACCCCTTTTCCTTCTCTATTCAGGCCAGACCCCTTTCCTTCTATACAGACCAGACCCCTTTCCTTCTCTATACAGACCAGACCCATTTCCTTCTATACAGACCAGACCCATTTCCTTCACTATACAGACCAGACCCCTTTCCTTCTATACAGACAAGACCCCTTTCCTTCTCTATTCAGACCAGACCCCTTTCCTTCACTATACAGACCAGACCCTTTCCTTCTCTATTCAGACCAGACCCCTTTCCTTCTCTATTCAGACCAGACCCCTTTCCTTCACTATACAGACCAGACCCCTTTCCTTCTCTATTCAGACCAGACCCCTTTCCTTCTCTATACAGACCAGACCCCTTTCCTTCTATATACAGACCAGACCCCTTTCCTTCTCTATTCAGACCAGACCCTTTCCTTCACTATACAGACCAGACCCATTTCTTCTCTTTACAGACCAGACCCCTTTTTCCTTCTATTCAGACCAGACCCCCTTTCCTTCTCTATCAGACCAGACCCCTTTCCTTCACTATACAGACCAGACCCATTTCCTTCTCTATCAGACCAGACCCATTTCTATTCAGACCCCTTCTCTATACTTTCTCTCTATTCAGACCAGACCCCTTTCCTTCACTATACAGACCAGACCCTTTCCTTCTCTATTCAGACCAGACCCCTTTCCTTCTCTATTCAGACCAGACCCTTTCCTTCACTATTCAGGACCAGACCCCTTTCCTTCTCTATTCAGACCAGACCCCTTTCCTTCTCTATACAGACCAGACCCCTTTCCTTCTACTATACAGACCAGACCCCTTTCCTTCTCTATTCAGACCAGACCCCTTTCCTTCTCTATACAGACCAGACCCCTTTCTATTCAGACTATATTCAGACCAGACCCCTTCCTTCACTATACAGACCCCTTTCCTTCACTATACAGACCAGACCCCTTTCCTTCTCTATTCAGACCAGACCCCTTTCCTTCTCTATTCAGACCAGACCCCTTTCCTTCACTATACAGACCAGACCCCTTTCCTTCTCTATTTCAGACCAGACCCCTTTTCCTTCTCTATACAGACCAGACCCCTTTTCTTCTCTATTCAGACCAGACCCTTTCCTTCTCTATTCAGACCAGACCCCTTTTCCTTCACTATACAGACCAGACCCCTTTCCTTCTCTATTCAGACCAGACCTTTCCTTCCTATACAGACCAGACCCCTTTCCTTCTATATACAGACCAGACCCCTTTCCTTCTCTATACAGACCAGACCCCTTTCCTTCTCTATTCAGACCAGACCCTTTCTGTCTATTCAGACCAGACCCCTTTCCTTCTCAGACCAGACCCCTTTCTTCTCTGTAGACCAGAACACTTTCCTTCTCTATACAGGCTAGACCCCTTCTCTATACAGACCAGACCCCTTTCCTTCTCTATACTTTCCTTCTCTATACAGGCAGACCCTTCTCTATACAGACCAGACCCTTTCCTTCTATACAGACCAGACCCCTTGCCTTCTCTATACAGACCAGACCCCTTGCCTTCTCTATGCAGACCAGACCCCCTTTCCTTCTCTATACAGACCAGACCCTTGCCTTCTCTATACAGACCAGACCCCTTGCCTTCTCTATACAGACCAGACCCTTTACTTCTCTATACAGACCAGACCCTTGCCTTCTCTATACAGACCAGACCCCTTTGCTTCTCTATACAGACCAGACCCATTTCCTTCTCTATACAGGCTAGACCCCTCCTCTATACAGACCAGACCCTTTTCCTTCTCTATACAAGACCAGACCCTTTCCTTCTCTTTACAGGCTAGACCCTTCTCTATACAGACCAGACCCCTTTCCTTCTCTATACAGACCAGACCCCTTGCCTTCTCTATACAGACCAGACCCCTGCCTTCTCTATACAGACCAGACCCTTTCCTTCTCTATGCAGACCAGACCCCTTTCCTTCTCTATACAGACCAGACCCCTTGCCTTCTCTATACAGACCAGACCCCTTTACTTCTCTATACAGACCAGACCCATTTCCTTCTCTATACAGGCTAGACCCTCCTCTATACAGACCAGACCCCTTTCCTTCTCTATACAGACCAGACCTTTCCTCTCTTTTTGACCAGACCCTTTTCCTTCTCTATTCAGGCCAGACCCGCTTCCCTCTATAAGACCAGACCCTTTCCTTCTCTATTCAGGCCAGACCCCTTTCCTTCTCTATACAGACCAGACCCCTTTCCTTCTCTCTACAGACCAGACCCATTTCCTTCTCTTTACAGACCAGACCCCTTTTCCTTCTCTATTCAGGCCAGACCCCTTTCCTTCTCTCTTTAGACAGACCCCTTTCCTTCTCTATACAGACCAGACCCATTTCTTCTATTCCAGACCCATTTCCTTCACTATACAGACCAGACCCCTTTCTCTATACAGACAAGACCCCTTTCCTTCTCTATTCAGACCAGACCCCTTTCCTTCTCTATACAGACCAGACCCCTTTCCTTCACTATAGACCAGACCCCTTTCCTTCTCTATACAGACAAGACCATTTCCTTCTCTATACAGACCAGACCCATTTCCTTCTCTATTCAGACCAGACCCATTTCCTTCTCTATTCGAGACCCTTTCCTTCTCTATTCAGACCAGACCCCTTTCCTTCTCTATACAGACCAGACCCCTTTCCTTCTCTATACAGACCAGACCCATTTCCTTCTCTATACAGACCAGACCCCTTTCCTTCTCTATTCAGACAGACCCCTTTCCTTCTCTATTCAGACCAGACCCATTTTCTTCTCTATACAGACCAGACCCCTTTCCTTCTCTATTCAGACCAGACCCTTTCCTTCTCTATACCAGACCAGACCATTTCCTTCTCTTTACAGACCAGACCCCTTTTCCTTCTCTATTCAGGCCAGACCCTTTCTTTCTCAGACCAGACCCTATACAGACCAGACCCATTTCCTTCTCTACAGACCAGACCCATTTCCTTCACTATACAGACCAGACCCCTTTCTTCTCTATACAGACAAGACCCCTTTCCTTCTCTATTCAGGCCAGACCCCTTTCCTTCTCTACAGACAGACCAGACCAGACCCTTTCCTTCTCTGTGAACCAAGACCCATTTCCTTCTCTATACAGACCAGACCCATTTCCTTCTCTATTCAGACCAGACCCCTTTCCTTCTCTATACAGACCAGACCCCTTGCCTTCTCTATACAGACCAGACCTTGCTTCTCTATACAGACCAGACCCATTCCTTCTCTATACAGGCTAGACCCTCCCCTCTATACAGACCAGACCCCTTTCCTTCTCCTATACAGACCAGACCCCTTTCCTTCTCTTTACAGACCAGACCCCTTTTTCCTTCTCTATTCAGGCCAGACCCCTTTCCTTCTCTATACAGACCAGACCCCTTTCCTTCTCTATTCAGGCCAGACCTTTCCTTCTCTATACAGACCAGACCCCTTTCCTTCTCTATACAGACCAGACCCATTTCCTTCCCTCTTTACAGACCAGACCCCTTTTCCTTCTCTATTCAGGCCAGACCCTTTCCTTCTCTATACAGACCAGACCCCTTTCCTTCTCTATACAGACCAGACCCATTTCCTTCTCTATACAGACCAGACCCATTTCCTTCACTATACAGACCAGACCCCTTTCCTTCTCTATACAGACAAGACCCCTTTCCTTCTCTATTCAGACCAGACCCCTTTCCTTCACTATACAGACCAGACCCCTTTCCTTCACTATACAGACCAGACCCCTTTCCTTCTCTATACAGACAAGACCCATTTCCTTCTCTATACAGACCAGACCCATTTCCTTCTCTATTCAGACCAGACCCATTTCCTTCTCTATTCAGACCAGACCCCTTTCCTTCTCTATTCAGACCAGACCCCTTTCCTTCTCTATACAGACCAGACCCCTTTCCTTCTCTATACAGACCAGACCCATTTCCTTCTCTATACAGACCAGACCCCTTTCCTTCTCTATTCAGACCAGACCCCTTTCCTTCTCTATTCAGACCAGACCCATTTCCTTCTCTATACAGACCAGACCCCTTTCCTTCTCTATTCAGACCAGACCCCTTTCCTTCTCTATACAGACCAGACCCATTTCCTTCTCTTTACAGACCAGACCCCTTTTCCTTCTCTATTCAGGCCAGACCCCTTTCCTTCTCTATACAGACCAGACCCCTTTCCTTCTCTATACAGACCAGACCCATTTCCTTCTCTATACAGACCAGACCCATTTCCTTCACTATACAGACCAGACCCTTTCCTTCTCTATACAGACAAGACCCCTTTCCTTCTCTATTCAGACCAGACCCCTTTCCTTCACTATACAGACCAGACCCCTTTCCTTCACTATACAGACCAGACCCTTTCCTTCTCTATACAGACAAGACCCATTTCCTTCTCTATACAGACCAGACCCATTTCCTTCTCTATTCAGACCAGACCCTTTCCTTCTCTATTCAGACCAGACCCCTTTCCTTCTCTATACAGACCAGACCCCTTTCCTTCTCTATTCAGACCAGACCCCTTTCCTTCTCTATACAGACCAGACCCCTTTCCTTCTCTCTGCAGACCAGACCACTTTCCTTCTCTATACAGACCAGACCCCTTTCCTTCACTATACAGACCAGACCCCTTTCTTTCACTATACAGACCAGACCCCTTTCCTTCTCTATTCAGACCAGACCCCTTTCCTTCTCTATTCAGACCAGACCCCTTTCCTTCTCTATACAGACCAGACCCCTTTCCTTCTCTCTACAGACCAGACCACTTTCCTTCTCTATACAGACCAGACCCCTTTCCTTCACTATACAGACCAGACCACTTTCCTTCTCTATACAGACCAGACCCCTTTCCTTCACTATACAGACCAGACCCCTTCCTTCTCTATTCAGACCAGACCCCTTTCCTTCTCTATACAGACCAGACCCCTTTCCTTCTCTATTCAGACCAGACCCCTTTCCTTCTCTATATAGACCAGACCCCTTTCCTTCTCTTCCCACAACTGTTTTTTTTTCCCTCGTTTGCTCCTCCCACTGGGAATAGCACGACTAAACCCTGAAATGTTGCTCCTGGAATATACTGTGTGTGTTTAACAGCAGCATTCCCTTTCTCCAAGTCCTTGCACTCTGCCAAAGTAAACCCCACGTACAAGAGATGCACATGTCCACTATTTCCTCTTTGAGGAAATTCCTGTGGGGAAAAAAACAGGCTGTGTTTCAAGTGGCACCCTATTCCATATTTAGTGTGTTGCTTTTACCAGGACTCTGAGAGCTCTAATCAGAAGTAGTGCACAATGTTGGGACACAACCTGTCTGAATCAGAAAGAGAGAGAGATCTCTTTTGTTGTCTTTTCGCTGAGCTGACCCTTAGTGTTTTCTCACAGTAGCATCATCTCTATGTTTAGATACACACCATGGATCTGTTGATGTCTATCTATTCATCTGTCTATCTCGCTGATGTTTACTGAATTTCTGTATTTTCCTCATACAAACTATACACTGAGTGTACAGACCTGTAGGAACACCTTCCTACTATTGAGTTCAGAACAACCAGGACTCTACAAGGTGGCTAAAGCATTCCACAGGGATGTTTGCACAATACTTCCCACAGTTGTGTCAAGTTGACTGGATGTTCTTTCGGTAGTGGACCATTCTTGATACACACAGGAAACTGTTGAGCATGAAAAGCCCAGCTACATGCAGTTGTTGACACACTGGTGCGCCTGGCGCCTACTACCGTACCCGGTTCTAAGGCGCCTACTACCGTACCCGGTTCAAAGGTTGCCTACTACCGTACCCGGTTCAAAGGCGCCTATTACCATACCCGGTTCAAAGGCGCCTACTACCGTACCCGGTTCAAAGGTTGCCTACTACCGTACCCGGTTCAAAGGCGCCTACTACCGTACCCGGTTCAAAGGCGCCTACTACCGTACCCGGTTCTAAGGCGCCTACTACCGTACCCGGTTCAAAGGTTGCCTACTACCGTACCCGGTTCAAAGGTTGCCTACTACCGTACCCGGTTCAAAGGCGCCTATTACCATACCCGGTTCAAAGGCGCCTACTACCGTACCCGGTTCAAAGGTTGCCTACTACCGTACCCGGTTCAAAGGCGCCTACTACCGTACCCGGTTCAAAGGCGCCTACTACCGTACCCAGTTCAAAAGTTGCCTACTACCGTACCCGGTTCAAAGGTGCCTATTAACGTACCCGGTTCAAAGGTTGCCTACTACCGTACCCGGTTCAAAGGCGCCTATTACCGTACCCGGTTCAAAGGTTGCCTACTACCGTACCCGGTTCAAAGGTTGCCTACTACCGTACCCGGTTCAAAGGCGCCTACTACCGTACCCGGTTCAAAGGCGCCTACTACCGTACCCGGTTCAAAGGCGCCTACTACCGTACCCGGTTCAAAGGCGCCTACTACCGTACCCGGTTCAAAGGCACTTCCATATTTTGCCTTGCCCATTCACCCTCTAGGTTGGCACATATACACAATCCATGTCTCAATTGTCTCAAGGCTTAAAAATCCTTATTTAACCTGTCTCCTCCCCTTCATCTACGCTGACTGAAGTGGATTTAACAAGTGACATCAATAAGGGATCATAGCTTTCACCTGGTCAGTCTGTCATGGAAAGATAAGGTGTTCCTAATGTTTTGTACGCTCTGTGTATTGTCATGGAGTGCAGAATCCAATTCAAGACTGGTCAATGTTTTTTGAAGAAAAATAAGTATCAGGATCTCTTAAGGCATTCCAAACCACCACAGGTGGTGTTGGTGATCCCCTGGTGGTATCATTTATCCTTTTGCTCTTCAACTGGTGAATGTTTCTGGAAAGGGCTCATTATATTCTTCAGTCTGTTGACCACTAAGGCACATAGTAAGAACAGAGGCTATGTGAAGCCAGTGTATTCTTCCCATTCCCTTTTCAATTATTCAATAAACACGTTTTTTTACGTGATTTATCCTTGAGGGGCTTTGAGCAACAACAACAACAACTAGACAGCATACCATGACAATACCATGCAACCATGACAATACCATGCAACCATGACAATACCATGCAACCATGACAATACCATGCAACCATGACAATACCATGCAACCATGACAATACCATGCAACCATGACAATACCATGCAACCATGACAATTCCACGTAATCATGACAATACCATGCAACCATGACAATACCACGCAACCATGACAATACCACGTAATCATGACAATACCACGTAATCATGACAATACCATGCAACCATGACAATACCATGCAACCATGACAATACCATGCAACCATGACAATACCACGTAATCATGACAATACCATGCAACCATGACAATACCATGCAATCGTGACAATACCACGTAACCATGACAATACCATGCAACCATGACAATACCATGCAACCATGACAATACCATGCAACCATGACAATACCATGTAATCATGACAATACCATGCAACCATGACAATACCATGCAACCATGACAATACCATGCAACCATGACAATACCATGCAACCATGACAATACCACGTAATCATGACAATACCACGTAATCATGACAATACCATGCAACCATGACAATACCATGCCACCGTGACAATACCATGCAACCATGACAATACCATGCAACCATGACAATACCATGCAACCATGACAATACCATACAACCGTGACAATACCAAGTAATCATGACAATACCATGCAACCATGACAATACCATGCAACCATGACAATACCATGCAACCATGACAATACCACGTAATCATGACAATACCATGCAACCATGACAATACCATGCAACTGTGACAATACCACGTAATCATGACAATACCATGCAACCATGACAATACCATGCCACCGTGACAATACCATGCAACCATGACAATACCATGCAACCATGACAATACCATGCAACCATGACAATACCATGCAACCATGACAATACCATGCAACCATGACAATACCATGCAACCATGACAATACCATGCAACCATGACAATACCATGCAACCATGACAATACCACGCAACCATGACAATACCACGTAATCATGACAATACCATGCAACCATGACAATACCATGCAACCATGACAATACCATGCAACCATGACAATACCATGCAACCATGACAATACCACGCAACCATGACAATACCACGTAATCATGACAATACCATGCAACCATGACAATACCATGCGTAACCATGACAATACCATGCAATCATGACAATACCACGTAATCATGACAATACCATGCAACCATGACAATACCATGCAACCATGACAATACCATGCAACCATGACAATACCATGCAACCATGACAATACCATGCAACCATGACAATACCATGCAACCATGACAATACCATGCAACCATGACAATACCACGCAACCATGACAATACCACGTAATCATGACAATACCACGCAACCATGACAATACCATGCAACCATGACAATACCATGCAACCATGACAATACCACGCAACCATGACAATACCACGCAACCATGACAATACCACGCAACCATGACAATACCAAGCAACCGTGACAATACCATGCAACCGTGACAATACCATGCAACCGTGACAATACCATGCAACCGTGACAATACCATGCAACCGTGACAATACCATGCAACCGTGACAATACCATGCAACCGTGACAATACCATGCAACCGTGACAATACCATACAACCGTGACAATACCACGTAATCATGACAATACCACGCAACCATGACAATACCATGCAACCATGACAATACCATGCAACCATGACAATACCATGCAACCATGACAATACCATGCAACCATGACAATACCACGCAACCATGACAATACCACGTAATTATGACAATACCATGCAACCATGACAATACCATGCAACCATGACAATACCATGCAACCGTGACAATACCATGCAACCGTGACAATACCACGCAACCATGACAATACCATGCAACCATGACAATACCACGCAACCATGACAATACCACGTAATTATGACAATACCATGCAACCATGACAATACCATGCAACCATGACAATACCATGCAACCGTGACAATACCATGCAACCGTGACAATACCACGCAACCATGACAATACCACGTAATCATGACAATACCACATAATCATGACAATACCACGCAACCATGACAATACCATGCAACCATGACAATACCATGCAACCATGACAATACCATGCAACCATGACAATACCATGCAACCATGACAATACCATGCAACCGTGACAATACCACGCAACCATGACAATACCATGCAACCATGACAATACCACGCAACCATGACAATACCACGCAATCATGACAATACCATGCAACCATGACAATACCATGCAACCATGACAATACCATGCAACCATGACAATACCACGCAACCATGACAATACCACGTAATCATGACAATACCACGCAATCATGACAATACCACGCAACCATGACAATACCACGCAACCATGACAATACCATGCAACCATGACAATACCATGCAACCATGACAATACCATGCAACCATGACAATACCATGCAACCATGACAATACCACGTAATCATGACAATACCATGCAACCATGACAATACCATGCAACCATGACAATACCAAGGTAATCATGACAATACCGCGTAATCATGACAATACTGCATAACCATGACAATACCACTTAATCACGCTGACAATACCATGCAACCATGACAATACCATGCAACCATGACAATACCATGCAACCATGACAATACCATGCAACCATGACAATACCATGCAACCATGACAATACCATGCAACCATGACAATACCACTTAATCATGACAATACCACGCAACCATGACAATACCATGCAACCATGACAATACCATGCAACCATGACAATACCATGCAACCATGACAATACCATGCAACCATGACAATACCACGTAATCATAACAATACCACGTAATCATGACAATACCGCAACCCATGACAATGCCACGTAATCATGACAATACCATGCAACGTGACAATACCATGCAATTGTGACAATACCATGCAACCGTGACAATACCATGCAACCGTGACAATACCATGCAACCGTGACAATACCATGCAACCGTGACAATACCATGCAACCGTGACAATGCCATGCAACCGTGACAATACCACGCAACCGTGACAATACCACGCAACCATGACAATACCACGTAATCATGACAATACCATGCAACCATGACAATACCATGCAACCATGACAATACCACATAATCATGACAATACCACGCAACCATGACAATACCATGCAACCATGACAATACCACGTAATCATGACAATACCATGCAACCATGACAATACCATGCAACCGTGACAATACCACGTAATCGTGACAATACCATGCAACCGTGACAATACCACGCAACCGTGACAATACCATGCAACCGTGACAATACCATGCAACCATGACAATACCATGCAACCATGACAATACCACGCAATCATGACAATACCACGCAACCATGACAATACCACGCAACCATGACAATACCATGCAACC
>NW_027009444.1:0-45621 GCF_036934945.1 Oncorhynchus masou masou | reverse complement strand
TAGTTGATTCAACCCCTCCCCTCTAGTTGATGAAACCCCTCCCTCTAGTTGATTAAACTTCCCCCTGAAACCCCTCTAGTTGATGAAATGGAAACCCCTCCCTCTAGTTGATGAAACCCTCCCTCTAGTTGATTCAACCCTCTCCCTCTAGTTGATGAATCCCCCTCCCTCTAGTTGATGAAACCTCTTCCCCTCTAGTTGATTAAACCCCCTTCCCCGTAGTTGATGAAACCAACCCTCTGATGAAACCCCTCCCTCTAGTTGATGAAACCCCTGAAACCCCTCCTCTAGTTGATGAAACCCCTCCATCTTCCCTCTATTTGATGAAACCCCTCCTCTAGTTGATGAAACCCTCCCCTCTAGTTGATTAAACCACTCCCCTCTAGTTGATGAAACCCCCTTCACTGTAGTTGATGAAACCCTCCCCTCTAGTTGATGAAACCCCTCCCTCTAGTTGATGAAACCCCCTCCCTCTAGTTGATGAAGTTGATGAAACTCATAACCCTAGTTGATTAAACCCCCTCCCCCTCTATTTGATGAAACCCCCCTTCCCTCTAGTTGATTCAATGAAACCCTTCCCCCTCCCCTCTAGTTGATTAAACCCCTTCCCCTCCTCCCCTCTAGTTGATGAAACCCATGCCCCAGGACTAGTTGACATGATGACTCCTTGCTGTCCCCAGTTGATGAAACCCCTCCCCTCTAGTTGACTGAAACCCTTCCCCTCTAGTTGATGAAACCCCCTTCCCTCTAGTTGATTTGAAATCTTCCCCTCTGTTATAAACTCCCCGGCACAGCCAGTTGATGAAACCACCCCACATAGTTGATGAAACCCTCCCTCTAGGTTTCTTCTAGGTTTTGGCTTTTCTAGTTGAGAAACCCCCCTAGCCACCGTTGATGAAACACCTCCCATTGCTTGATGTTTGGGGTTTTAGTTGATGAATCCCTCCCCTCTAGTTGATGAAATCCCTCCCTCTATTTGATAAACCCCTCCCTCTAGTTGATTCAATCTCCCCTCTAGTTGATTAAACCCCCTCACTCTAGTTGATGAAACCCCTCCCTCTAGTTGATGAAATCCCTCCCTCTAGTTGATGAAACCCCTCCCCTCTAGTTGATGAAACCCCTCCCTCTAGTTGATGAAACCCCTCCCCTCTAGTTGATTAAACCACTCCCCTCTAGTTGATTAAACCACCCTTCACTGTAGTTGATGAAACCAACCCCTCTAGTTGATGAAACCCCTCCCTCTAGTTGATGAAACCCCTCCCTCTAGTTGATGAAACCCCTCCCCTCTATTTGATGAAACCCCTCCCTCTAGTTGATTCAACCCCCTCCCCTCTAGTTGATTAAACCCCCTCACTCTAGTTGATGAAACCCCTCCCCTCTAGTTGATGAAACCCCTCCCTCTAGTTGATGAAACCCCCTCCCCTCTAGTTGATGAAACCTCCCCTCTAGTTGATGAAACCCCTCCCCTCTAGTTGATTAAACCACTCCCCTCTAGTTGATTAAACCACCCTTCACTGTAGTTGATGAAACCAACCCCTCTAGTTGATGAAACCCCTCCCTCTAGTTGATGAAACCCCTCCCTCTAGTTGATGAAACCCCTCCCTCTAGTTGATGAAACCCCTCCCCTCTAGTTGATTAAACCACTCCCCTCTAGTTGATTAAACCACCCTTCACTGTAGTTGATGAAACCAAATCCTCTAGTTGATGAAACCCCTCCCTCTAGTTGATGAAACCCCTCCCTCTAGTTGATTCAACCCCCTCCCCTCTAGTTGATTAAACCCCCTCACTCTAGTTGATGAAACCCTCCCCTCTAGTTGATTAAACCACTCCCCTCTAGTTGATGAAACCACTCCTTCACTCTAGTTGATGAAACCAAATCCTCTAGTTGATGAAACCCCTCCCTCTAGTTGATGAAACCCCTCCCTCTAGTTGATTCAACCCCCTCCCCTCTAGTTGATTAAACCCCCTCACTCTAGTTGATGAAACCCCTCCCCTCTAGTTGATGAAACCCCTCCCTCTAGTTGATGAAACCCCTCCCCTCTAGTTGATGAAACCCCTCCCTCTAGTTGATGAAACCCCTCCCCTCTAGTTGATTAAACCACTCCCCTCTAGTTGATTAAACCACCCTTCACTGTAGTTGATGAAACCAACCCCTCTAGTTGATGAAACCCCTCCCCTCTAGTTGATGAAACCCCTCCCTCTAGTTGATGAAACCCCTCCCCTCTATTTGATGAAACCCCTCCCTCTAGTTGATTCAACCCCTCCCCTCTAGTTGATTAAACCCCCTCACTCTAGTTGATGAAACCCCTCCCCTCTAGTTGATGAAACCCCTCCCTCTAGTTGATGAAACCCCTCCCCTCTAGTTGATGAAACCCCTCCCTCTAGTTGATGAAACCCCTCCCCTCTAGTTGATTAAACCACTCCCCTCTAGTTGATTAAACCACCCTTCACTGTAGTTGATGAAACCACCCCCTCTAGTTGATGAAACCCCTCCCTCTAGGTGATGAAACCCCTCCCTCTAGTTGATGAAACCCCTCCCCTCTAGTTGATGAAACCCCCACCTCTAGTTGATGAAACCCCTCCCCTCTAGTTGATTAAAACCCCTCACTCTAGTTGATGAAACCCTGAAACCCCCCTCTAGTTGATGAAACCCCTCCCTCTAGTTGATGAAACCCCCTCCCCTCTAGTTGATGAAACCCCCCCTTCCCCTCTAGTTGATGAAACCCCCTTCCCCTCTAGTTGATGAAACCCCTCCCCTCTAGTTGATGAAACCCCTCCCCTCTAGTTGATGAAACCACCCCCATCTAGTTGATGAAACCCCTCCCTCTAGGTGATGAAACCCCTCCCTCTAGTTGATGAAACCCCTCCCCTCTAGTTGATGAAACCCCTACCTCTAGTTGATGAAACCCCTCCATTTATTTAATGAAACCACTCCCCTCTAGTTGATGAATCCCCTCCCCTCTAGTTGATGAAATCTCTCACTCTATTTGATGAAACCCCTCCCTCTAGTTGATTCAACCCCCTCCCCTCTAGTTGATTAAAGGACCCTCTAGTTGATGAAACCCCTCCCCTCCCTCTAGTTGATGTCCCCAGTTGATCCACCCCTCTAGTTGATTAAACCCTCCTCAGTTTGAAACCCCTCCCCTCTAGTTGATGTGAAACTAGTTGATGAAAGTCCCCCCCTCCCCTCTAGTTGATGAAACTGTTCTCCCCTCTAGTTGATGAAACTTTCGACCATGCTGTTGATGAAACCCATCCCCTTAGTTGAGTCTGTTGATGAAATCTCTGAAACCTCCATTTATGAAACCCCTCCCCTCTAGTTGATGAAACCCACCCCTCTAGTTCCTGAAACCCCCTCTAGGTTGATGAAACCCCTTCCCCTAGTTGATGAATCCCCTTCCCTTTAGTTGAGCCCTCTAGTTTGAAACCCTCCTCCCCTCTAGTTGATGAAACCCCTCCCCTCTAGTTGATGACTTTGATGAAATCCTGATGAAACCCCTCTAGTTGATGAAACCCCTTTGATCTAGTTGATGAATCCCCTCCTCTAGTTGATGAAACCCCCTCACTCTAGTTGATGAAACCCCTCCCTCTAGTTGATGAAACCCCCTCCCTCTAGTTGATGAAACCCCTCCCTCTAGTTGATGAAACCCCTCCCTCTAGTTGATGAAACCCCCTCCCCTCTAGTTGATGAAACCCTCCCCTCTAGTTGATTAAACCACCCTTCCTGTAGTTGATGAAACCACTCCCTCTAGTTGATGAACCCCTCCCTCTAGTTGATGAAAACCCCTCTAGTTGATGAAACCCCTCCCTCTAGTTGATGAAACCCCTCCCTCTAGTTGATGAAACCCCTCCCCTCTAGTTGATGAAACCCCTACCTCTAGTTGATGAAACCCCTCCCCTCTAGTTGATGAAACCCCCTCCCCCTCTAGTTGATGAAACCCCTCCCCTCTAGTTGATTAAACCACCCTCCCTCTAGTTGATGAAACCCCTCCCCTCTAGTTGATGAAACCCCTCCCTCTAGTTGATGAAACCCCTCCCCTCTAGTTGATGAAACCACTCCTCTAGTTGATTAAACCCCTTCTAGTTGATGAAACCAACCCCTCTAGTTGATGAAACCCCTCCCCTCTAGTTGATGAATCCCCTCACCTCTAGTTGATGAAACCCCTCCCCTCGAGTTGATGAAACCCCTCCCCTCTAGTTGATGAACCCTCCCCCTAGTTGATTAAACCCCCTTCCTCTAGTTGATGAAAGTTGATGAAACCCTCTAGTTGATGAAACCCCTCCCTCTAGTTGATGAAACCCCTCCCTCCCTCCCCTCTAGTTGATGAAACCCCCTCCCTCTAGTTGATGAAACCCCTCCCCTCTAGTTGATGAAACCCCTCCTCTAGTTGATGAAACCACCCTTCACTAGTTGATGAAACCCCCCCCTCTAGTTGATGAAACCCCTCCCCTCTAGTTGATGAAACCCCCTCCCTCTAGTTGATGAAACCCCCTCCCCTCTAGTTGATGAAACCCCCCCTAGTTGATGAAACCCCTCCCCTCTAGTTGATGAAACCCCTCCCTCTAGTTGATGAAACCCCTCCCCTCTAGTTGATGAAACCCCCTCCCCTCTAGTTGATGAAACCCCTCCCCTCTAGTTGATTGAAACCACTCCCCTCTAGTTGATGAAACCACCCTTCACTCTAGTTGATGACCCTCCCCTCTAGTTGATGAAACCCCCTCCCTCTAGTTGATGAAACCCCTCCCTCTAGTTGATGAAACCCCTCCCCTCTAGTTGATGAAACTAGTTGATGAATCCCCCCTAGTTGATGAAACCCCTCCCCTCTAGTTGATGAAACCCTCTCCCCTCTAGTTGATGAAACCCCCTCCCTCTAGTTGATGAAACCCCTCCCCTCTAGTTGATGAAACCCCTCCCTCTAGTTGATGAAACCCCTCCCCTCTAGTTGATTAAACCCCTCCCCTCTAGTTGATGAAACCCCCTTCCCTCTAGTTGATGAAACCCCCTAGTTGATGAAACCCCCCCTCTAGTTGATGAAACCCCTCCCCTCTAGTTGATGAAACCCCTCCCCTCTAGTTGATGAAACCCCTCCCCTCTAGTTGATGAAACCCCTCCCCTCTAGTTGATTAAACCCACTTCCCTGTAGTTGATGAAACCCCTCCCTCTAGTTGATGAAACCCCTCCCCTCTAGTTGATGAAACCCCTCCCTCTAGTTGATGAAACCCCTCCCCTCTAGTTGATGGAAAACCCCCCCTCTAGTTGATGAAACCCCTCCCCCTCTAGTTGATGAAACCCCTCCCCTCTAGTTGATGAAACCCCTCCCTCTAGTTGATGAAACCCCCCTTCCCCTCTAGTTGATGAAACCCCCTTCCCTCTATTTGATGAAACCCCTCCCCTCTAGTTGATGAAACCCCTTCCCCTCTAGTTGATGAAACCCCCTTCCCCTCTAGTTGATGAAACCCCTTCCCCTCTAGTTGATGAAACCCCCTCCCTCTAGTTGATGAAACCCCTCCCCTCTAGTTGATGAAACCCCTCCCCTCTAGTTGATGAAACCCCCCTCCCTCTAGTTGATGAAACCCCTCCCCTCTAGTTGATGAAACCCCTCCCCTCTAGTTGATGAAGTTGATGAAACCCCTCCCTCTAGTTGATGAAACCCCTCCCTCTAGTTGAAACCCCTCCCCCCCTCCCCTCTAGTTGATGAAACCCCTCCCTCTAGTTGATGAAACCCCTCCCCTCTAGTTGATGAAACCCCTCCCCTCTAGTTGATGAAACCCCCTTCCCCTCTAGTTGATGAAACCCCCTCCCCTCTAGTTGATGAAACCCCTCCCTCTAGTTGATGAAACCCCTCCCCTCTAGTTGATGAAACCCCTCCCCCATCTAGTTGATGAAACCACCCCCTCTAGTTGATGAAACCCCTCCCCTCTAGTTGATGAAACCCCTCCCTAGTTGATGAAACCCTCCCCTCTAGTTGATGAAACCCCTCCCCTCTAGTTGATGAAACCCCTCCCCTATTTGATGAAACCCCTACCTCTAGTTGATGAAACCCCTCCCCTCTAGTTGATGAAACCCCTCCCCTATAGTTGATGAAACCCCTCCCTCTAGTTGATGAAACCCCTCCCCTCTAGTTGATGAAACCCCCTTCCCCTCTAGTTGATGAAACCCCCTTCCCCTCTAGTTGATGAAACCCCTCCCCTCTAGTTGATGAAACCCCTCCCCTCTAGTTGATGAAACCCCCTTCCCCTCTAGTTGATGAAACCCCTCCCCTCTAGTTGATGAAACCCCTCCCTCTAGTTGATGAAACCCCTCCCTCTAGTTGATGAAACCCCTCCCCTCTAGTTGATGAAACCCCTCCCCTCTAGTTGATGAAACCCCTCCCTCTAGTTGATTAAACCCCCTTCCCTCTAGTTGATGAAACCCCCCCCTCTAGTTGATGAAACCCCCTTCCCTCTAGTTGATGAAACCCTCCCCTCTAGTTGATGAAACCCCTCCCTCTAGTTGATGAAACCCCTAGTTCCCTCTAGTTGATGAAACCCCTCCCTCTAGTTGATGAAACCCCTCCCTCTAGTTGATGAAACCCCCTCCCTCTAGTTGATGAAACCTCCCCTGAAACCCCTGAAACCTCTAGTTGATGAAACCCCTCTAGTTGATGAAACCCTACATCTAGTTGATGAAACCCCTCCATCTATTTGATGAAACCCCTCCCTCTAGTTGATGAAACCCCTCCCCTCTAGTTGATGAAACCCCCTCCCCTCTAGTTGATGAAACCCCTCCCTCTAGTTGATGAAACCCCCCCTCTAGTTGATGAAACCCTCCCTCTAGTTGATCCCCTCTAGTTGATGAAACCCCTTCCCCTCTAGTTGATGAAACCCCTCCCCTCTAGTTGATGAAACCCCTCCCCTCTAGTTGATGAAACCCCTCCCCTCTAGTTGATGAAACCCCTCCCCTCTAGTTGATAAAACCCCTCCCCTCTAGTTGATGAAACCCCTTCCCCTCTAGTTGATGAACCCCTCCCTCTAGTTGATGAAACCCCTCCCCTCTAGTTGATGAAACCCCTCCCCTCTAGTTGATGAAACCCCTTCCCTCTAGTTGATGAAACCCCTCCCCTCTAGTTGATGAAACCCCTCCCCTCTAGTTGATGAAACCCCTTCCCCTCTAGTTGATGAAACCCCTCCCCTCTAGTTGATGAAACCCCTTCCCCTCTAGTTGATGAAACCCCTCCCCTCTAGTTGATGAAACCCCTCCCCTCTAGTTGATGAAACCCCTCCCCTCTAGTTGATGAAACCCCTCCCCTCTAGTTGATGAAACCCCTCCCCTCTAGTTGATGAAACCCCTCCCCTCTAGTTGATGAAACCCCTCCCTCTAGTTGATGAAACCCCTCCCCTCTTGTTGATGAAACCCCTAGTTGATGAAACCCCCCTAGTTGATGAAACCCCCCCCTCCCCTCTAGTTGATGAAACCCCCCCTCTAGTTGATCCCCTCCCTCTAGTTGATGAGTTGATGAAACCCCCCTCTCTAGTTGATGAAACCCCCCTTCCCTGTAGTTGATGAAACCCATCCCCTCTAGTTGATGAAACCCCTCCCCTCTAGTTGATTAAACCCCCTTCCCTGTAGTTGATGAAACCACCCCCACTAGTTGATGAAACCCCTCCCTCTAGTTGATGAAACCCCTCCCTCTAGTTGATGAACCCCCTCCCCTCTAGTTGATGAAAACCCTACATCTAGTTGATGAAACCCCTCCATCTATTTGATGAAACCACTCCCCTCTAGTTGTTGAATCCCCTCCCCTCTAGTTGATGAAACCCCTCCCCTCTAGTTGATGAAACCCCTCCCCTCTAGTTGATTAAACCCACTTCCCTGTAGTTGATGAAACCACCCCCTCTTGTTGATGAAACCCCTCCCTCTAGTTGATGAAACCCCCCTCTAGTTGATGAAACCCCTCCCTCTTGTTGATGAAACCCCTACCTCTAGTTGATGAAACCCCTCCATCTAGTTGATGAAACCACTCCCCTCTAGTTGATGAAACCCCTCCCTCTAGTTGATGAAACCCCTCCCTCTAGTTGATGAAACCCCTCCCCTCTAGTTGATGAAACCCCCTCCCTCTAGTTGATTAAACCCCCTCCCCTCTAGTTGATGAAACCCCTCCCCTCTAGTTGATGAAACCCCTTCCCCTCTAGTTGATGAACCCCCTCCCCTCTAGTTGATGAAACCCCCTTCCCCTCTATTTGATGAAACCCCTCCCCTCTAGTTGATGAAACCCCTTCCCCTCTAGTTGATGAAACCACTCCCCTCTAGTTGATGAAACTCATAACCTCTAGTTGATGAAACCCCTCCCCTCTAGTTGATGAAACCCCTTCCCCTCTAGTTGATGAAACCCCTCCCCTCTAGTTGATGAAACCCCCTTCCCCACTATTTGATGAAACCCCTCCCCTCTAGTTGATGAAACCCCTTCCTTTCTAGTTGATGAAACCACTCCCCTCTAGTTGATGAAACCCCTCCCCTCTAGTTGATGAAACCCCTCCCCTCTAGTTGATTGAAACCCCCTCCCCTCTAGTTGATGAAACCCCTCCCCTCTAGTTGATGAAACCCCTTCCCCTCTAGTTGATGAAACCCCTTCCCTCTAGTTGATGAAACCCCTCCCCTCTAGTTGATGAAACCCCTTCCCCTCTAGTTGATGAAACCACTCCCCTCTAGTTGATGAAACTCCTAACCTCTAGTTGATGAAACTCCTCCCCTCTAGTTGATTAAACCCCCTCCCTCAAGTTGATCAACCCCCTCCCCTCCTGTTGATGAAACCCCTCCCTCTAGTTGATGAAACCCATCCCCTCTAGTTGATGAAACCCTCCCCTCTAGTTGATGAAACCCCTTCCCCTCTAGTTGATGAAACCCCTCCCCTCTAGTTGATGAAACCCTCCCTCCTAGTTGATGAAACCCCTCCCCTCTAGTTGATGAAACCCCTCCCCTTCTGTTGATGAAACCCCTTCCCCCGGAGTTGACGAAACCCCTTCCCCCTAGTTGATGAAACCCCCCTCCCTCTAGTTGATGAAACCCCTCCCCTCTAGTTGATGAAACCCCTTCCCCTCTAGTTGATGAAACCCCCCCCTCCTAGTTGATGAAACCCCTCCCCTCTAGTTGATGAAACCCCTCCCCTCTAGTTGATGAAACCCCCTTCCCTCTAGTTGATGAAACCCCTCCCCTCTAGTTGATGAAACCCCTTCCCCTAGTTGATGAAACCCCCCTCTAGTTGATGAAACCCCTTCCCCTCTAGTTGATGAAACCCCTTCCCCTCCTGTTGATGAAACCCCTCCCCTCTAGTTGATGAAACACCTCCCCTCTAGTTGATGAAACCCCTGCCCTCTAGTTGATGAAACCCCTCCCCTCTAGTTGATGAAACCCCTTCCCCTCTAGTTGATGAAACCACTCCCCTCTAGTTGATGAAACCCCTCCCCTCTAGTTGATGAAACCCCTTCCCCTCTAGTTGATGAAACCCCCTTCCCCTCTATTTGATGAAACCCCTCCCCTCTAGTTGATGAAACCCCTTCCCCTCTAGTTGATGAAACCACTCCCCTCTAGTTGATGAAACCCCTCCCCCAGTTGATGAAACCCCCCTTTAGTTGATGAAACCCCTTCCCCTCTAGTTGATGAAACCCCTGCCCTCTAGTTGATGAAACCCTCCCCTCTAGTTGATGAAACCCCTTCCCCTCTAGTTGATGAAACCCCTCCCCTCTAGTTGATGAAACCCCTCCCCTCTAGTTGATGAAACCCCTTCCCCTCTAGTTGATGAAACCCCTCCCCTAGTTGATGAAACCCCTCCCCTCTAGTTGATGAAACCCCTCCCTCTAGTTGATGAAACCCCTCCTCTCTAGTTGATGAAACCCCTCCCCCGGAGTTGATGAAACCCCTCCCCTCTAGTTGATGAAACCCCTCCCCTCTAGTTGATGAAACCCCTCCCCTCTAGTTGATGAAACCCCTCCCCTCTAGTTGATGAAACCCCTCCCCTCCTGTTGATGAAACCCCTTCCCCCGGAGTTGATGAAACCCCCCTCTAGTTGATGAAACCCCTTCCCCTAGTTGATGAAACCCTCCCTCTAGTTGATGAAACCCCTCCCCTCTAGTTGATGAAACCCCTTCTAGTTGATGATCTAGTTGATGAAACCTCCTTCCCCTCTAGTTGATGAAACCCCTCCCTCTAGTTGATGAAACCCCTCCCCTCTAGTTGATGAAACCCCTGCCCTCTAGTTGATGAAACCCCTGCCCTCTAGTTGATGAAACCCCTTCCCCTCTAGTTGATGAACCCCCTTCCCCTCTAGTTGATGAAACCCCTCCCCTCTAGTTGATGAAACCCCCCCCTCTAGTTGATGAAACCCCTTCCCCTCTAGTTGATGAAACCCCTCCCCTCTAGTTGATGAAACCCCTCCCCTCTAGTTGATGAAACCCCTTCCCCTCTAGTTGATGAAACCCCTCCCTCCAGTTGATGAAACGCCTCCCTTTAGTTGATGAAACCTCCCCTCTAGTTGATGAAACCCCTGCCCTCTAGTTGATGAAACCCCTCCCCTCTAGTTGATGAAACCCCTTCCCCTCTAGTTGATGAAACCCCTTCCCCTCCTGTTGATGAAACCCCTCCCCTCTAGTTGATGAAACCCCTCCCCTCTGTTGATGAAACCCCTTCCCCCGGAGTTGATGAAACCCCTCCCCCTAGTTGATGAAACCCCTCCCCCGGAGTTGATGAAACCCCTCCCTCTAGTTGATGAAACCCCTCCCCTCTAGTTGATGAAACCCCTTCCCCTCTAGTTGATGAAACCCCTCCCCTCTAGTTGATGAAACCCCTTCCCCTCTAGTTGATGAAACCCCTTCCCCTCTAGTTGATGAAACCCCCTTCCCCTCTAGTTGATGAAACCCCCTGCCCTCTAGTTGATGAAACCCCCCCCCTAGTTGATGAAACCCCCCCTCTAGTTGATGAAACCCCTCCCCTCTAGTTGATGAAACCCCTGCCCTCTAGTTGATGAAACCCCTCCCCCTCTAGTTGATGAAACCCCTTCCGCTCTAGTTGATTAAACCCCCTTCCCCTCTAGTTGATGAAACCCCTGCCCTCTAGTTGATGAAACCCCTCCCCTCTAGTTGATGAAACCCCTTCCCCTCTAGCTGATGAAACCCCTCCCCTCCAGTTGATGAAACGCCTCCCTTTAGTTGATGAAACCCCTCCCCTCTAGTTGATGAAACCCCTGCCCTCTAGTTGATGAAACCCTCCCCTCTAGTTGGTGAAACCCCTTCCCCTCTAGTTGATGAAACCCCTTCCCCTCTAGTTGATGAAACCCCTCCCCTCTAGTTGATGAAACCCCTTCCCCTCTAGTTGATTAAACCCCTTCCCCTCTAGTTGATGAAACCCCTCCCCTCTAGTTGATGAAACCCTGCCCTCTAGTTGATGAAACCCCTTCCCCTCTAGTTGATGAAACCCCTTCCCCTCTAGCTGATGAAACCCCTTCCCCTCTAGTTGATGAAACCCCTTCCCCTCCTGTTGATGAAACCCCTTCCCCTCTAGTTGATGAAACCCCTTCCCCTCGAGTTGATGAAACCCCTCCCCTCTAGTTGATGAAACCCCTTCCCCTCTAGTTGATGAAACCCCTTCCCCTCTAGCTGATGAAACCCATCCCCTCTAGTTGATGAAACCCCTTCCCCTCTAGTTGATTAAACCCCCTTCCCCTCTAGTTGAAGAAACCCCTTCCCCTCTAGTTGATTAAACCCCCCTTCCCTTCTAGTTGATGAAACCCCTCCCCTCTAGTTGATGAAACCCCTTCCCCTCTAGTTGATGAAACCCCCCCCTCTAGTTGATGAAACCCCTTCCCCTCTAGTTGATGAAACCCCTTCCCCTCTAGTTGATTAAACCCCCTTCCCTCAAGTTGATTCAACCCCCTCCCCTCCTGTTGATGAAACCCCCCTCTAGTTGATGAAACCCCTCCCCTCTAGTTGATGAAACCCCTCCCCTCTAGTTGATGAAACCCCCCCTCTAGTTAATTGAAACCCCCTTCCCCTCTAGTTGATGAAACCCCTCCCTCTAGTTGATGAAACCCCTCCCCTCTAGTTGATGAAACCCCTTCCCCTCTAGTTGATGAAACCCCTCCCCTCCAGTTGATGAAACCCCTCCCTTTAGTTGATGAAACCCCTCCCCTCTAGTTGATGAAACCCCTGCCCTCTAGTTGATGAAACCCCTCCCCTCTAGTTGATGAAACCCCTTCCCCTCTAGTTGATGAAACCCCTTCCCCTCTAGTTGATGAAACCCCTCCCCTCTAGTTGATGAAACCCCTCCCCTCCTGTTGATGAAACCCCCTTCCCCCGGAGTTGATGAAACCCCCTTCCCCTCGAGTTGATGAAACCCCTTCCCCCTGAGTTGATGAACCACCCCCTCTAGTTGATGAAACCCCTCCCCTCTAGTTGATGAAACCCCTGCCCTCTAGTTGATGAAACCCCTCCCCTCTAGTTGATGAAACCCCTTCCCCTCTAGTTGATTAAACCCCCTTCCCCTCTAGTTGATGAAACCCCCTTCCCCTCTAGTTGATGAAACCCCTGCCCTCTAGTTGATGAAACCCCTTCCCCCGGAGTTGATGAAACCCCCCCTCTAGTTGATGAAACCCCTCCCCTCTAGTTGATGAAACCCCTGCCCTCTAGTTGATGAAACCCCTCCCCTCTAGTTGATGAAACCCCTTCCCCTCTAGTTGATTAAACCCCTTCCCCTCTAGTTGATGAAACCCCTGCCCTCTAGTTGATGAAACCCCTCCCCTCTAGTTGATGAAACCCCTTCCCCTCTAGTTGATGAAACCCCTCCCCTCCAGTTGATGAAACGCCTCCATTTAGTTGATGAAACCCCTCCCCTCTAGTTGATGAAACCCCTGCCCTCTAGTTGATGAATCCCCTCCCCTCTAGTTGGTGAAACCCCTTCCCCTCTAGTTGATGAAACCCCCTTCCCCTCTAGCTGATGAAACCCCTCCCCTCTAGTTGATGAAACCCCTTCCCCTCTAGTTGATTAAACCCCCTTCCCCTCTAGTTGATGAAACCCCTCCCCTCTAGTTGATGAAACCCCTGCCCTCTAGTTGATGAAACCCCTTCCCCTCTAGTTGATGTAACCCCCTTCCCCTCTAGCTGATGAAACCCCTTCCCCTCTAGCTGATGAAACCCCTCCCCTCTAGTTGAAGAAACCCCTTCCTCTCTAGTTGATTAAACCCCCTTCCCCTCTAGCTGATGAAACCCCTCCCCTCTAGTTGATGAAACCCCTTCCCCTCTAGTTGATGAAACCCCTTCCCCTCTAGCTGATGAAACCCATCCCCTCTAGTTGATGAAACCCCTTCCCCTCTAGTTGATTAAACCCCCTTCCCCTCTAGTTGATGAAACCCCTTCCCCTCTAGTTGATTAAACCCCCTTCCCTTCTAGTTGATGAAACCCTTCCCCTCTCGTTGATGAAACCCCTTCCCCTCTAGTTGATGAAACCCCTCCCCTCTAGTTGATGAACCCCCTTCCCCTCTAGTTGATGAAACCCCTTCCCCTCTAGTTGATTAAACCCCCTCCCTCAAGTTGATTCAACCCCCTCCCCTCCTGTTGATGAAACCCCCCTCTAGTTGATGAAACCCCTCCCCTCTAGTTGATGAAACCCCTCCCCTCTAGTTGATGAAACCCCCTTCCCCAGAGTTGATGAAACCCCTCCCCTCCTGTTGATGTTGATGAAACCCCCCCCTCTAGTTGATGAAACCCCTTCCCCCGGAATTGATGAAACCCCTCCCTCTAGTTGATGAAACCCCTCCTCTCTAGTTGATGAAACCCCTTCCCCTCGAGTTGATGAAACCTCCTTCCCCTCCAGTTGATGAAACCCCTCCCTTTAGTTGATGAAACACCTCCCCTCTAGTTGATGAAACCCCTGCCCTCTAGTTGATGAAAACCCTCCCCTCTAGTTGATGAAACCCCTTCCCCTCTAGTTGATGTAACCCCCTTCCCCTCTAGCTGATGAAACCCCTCCCCTCTAGTTGATGAAACCCCTTCCCCTCTAGTTGATTAAACCCCCTTCCCCTCTAGTTGATGAAACCCCTGCCCTCTAGTTGATGAAACCCCTCCCCTCTAGTTGATGAAACCCCTTCCCCTCTAGCTGATGAAACCCCTCCCCTCCAGTTGATGAAACGCCTCCCTTTAGTTGATGAAACCCCTCCCCTCTAGTTGATGAAACCCCTGCCCTCTAGTTGATGAAACCCCTCCCCTCTAGTTGATGAAACCCCTTCCCCTCTAGTTGATGTAACCCCTTCCCCTCTAGCTGATGAAACCCCTCCCCTCTAGTTGATGAAACCCCTTCCCCTCTAGTTGATTAAACCCCCTCCCCTCCTGTTGATGAAACCCCCCCTCTAGTTGATGAAACCCCTCCCCTCTAGTTGATGAAACCCCTCCCCTCTAGTTGATGAAACCCCTTCCCCCGGAGTTGATGAAACCCCTCCCCTCTAGTTGATGAAACCCCTCCCCTCCTGTTGATGAAACCCCTCCCCTCTAGTTGATGAAACCCCTCCCCTCTAGTTGATGAAACCCCTCCCCTCCTGTTGATGAAACCCCCTTCCCCCGGAGTTGATGAAACCCCCCCTCTAGTTGATGAAACCCCTTCCCCCGGAATTGATGAAACCCCTCCCTCTAGTTGATGAAACCCCTCCCCTCTAGTTGATGAAACCCCTTCCCATCGAGTTTATGAAACCTCCTTCCCCTCCAGTTGATGAAACCCCTCCCTCTAGTTGATGAAACCCCTCCCCTCTAGTTGATGAAACCCCTGCCCTCTAGTTGATGAAAACCCTGCCCTCTAGTTGATGAAACCCCTTCCCCTCTAGGTAATGTAACCCCCTTCCCCTCTAGCTGATGAAACCCCTCCCCTCTACTTGATGAAAACCCCCCTCTAGTTAATTTAACCCCCTTCCCCTCTAGTTGATGAAACCCCTGCCCTCTAGTTGATGAAACCCCTCCCCTCTAGTTGATGAAACCCCTTCCCCTCTAGCTGATGAAACCCCTCCCCTCCAGTTGATGAAACGCCTCCCTTTAGTTGATGAAACCCCTCCCCTCTAGTTGATGAAACCCCTGCCCTCTAGTTGATGAAACCCCTCCCCTCTAGTTGATGAAACCCCTTCCCCTCTAGTTGATGTAACCCCCTTCCCCTCTAGCTGATGAAACCCCTCCCCTCTAGTTGATGAAACCCCTCCCCTCCTGTTGATGAAACCCCCTTCCCCCGGAGTTGATGAAACCCCCCCTCTAGTTGATGAAACCCCTTCCCCCGGAGTTGATGAAACCCCCCTCTAGTTGATGAAACCCCTCCCTCTAGTTGATGAAACCCCTGCCCTCTAGTTGATGAAACCCCTCCCCTCTAGTTGATGAAACCCCTTCCCCTCTAGTTGATGAAACCCCCTTCCCCTCTAGTTGATGAAACCCCCTTCCCCTCTAGTTGATGAAACCCCTGCCCTCTAGTTGATGAAACCCCTTCCCCGGAGTTGATGAAACCCCCCTCTAGTTGATGAAACCCCTCCCCTCTAGTTGATGAAACCCCTGCCCTCTAGTTGATGAAACCCCTCCCCTCTAGTTGATGAAACCCTTCCCCTCTAGTTGATTAAACCCCCTTCCCCTCTAGTTGATGAAACCCCTGCCCTCTAGTTGATGAAACCCCTCCCCTCTAGTTGATGAAACCCCTTCCCCTCTAGCTGATGAAACCCCTCCCCCTCCAGTTGATGAAACTCCCCATTTAGTTGATGAAACCCCTCCCCTCTAGTTGATGAAACCCCTGCCCTCTAGTTGATGAATCCCCTCCTCTAGTTGATGAAACCCCTTCCCCTCTAGTTGATGAAACCCCCTTCCCCTCTAGCTGATGAAACCCCTCCCCTCTAGTTGATGAAACCCCTTCCCCTCTAGTTGATTAAACCCCCTTCCCCTCTAGTTGATGAAACCCCTCCCCTCTAGTTGATGAAACCCCTGCCCTCTAGTTGATGAAACCCCTTCCCCTCTAGTTGATGTAACCCCCTTCCCCTCTAGCTGATGAAACCCCTTCCCCTCTAGCTGATGAAACCCCTCCCCTCTAGTTGAAGAAACCCCTTCCCCTCTAGTTGATTAAACCCTCTTCCCCTCTAGCTGATGAAACCCCTCCCCTCTAGTTGAAGAAACCCCTTCCCCTCTAGTTGATGAAACCCCTTCCCCTCTAGCTGATGAAACCCCTCCCCTCTAGTTGATGAAACCCCTTCCCCTCTAGTTGATTAAACCCCCTTCCCCTCTAGTTGATGAAACCCCTTCCCCTCTAGTTGATTAAACCCCCTTCCCTTCTAGTTGATGAAACCCTTCCCCTCTCGTTGATGAAACCCCTTCCCCTCTAGTTGATGAAACCCCTCCCCTCTAGTTGATGAACCCCCTTCCCCTCTAGTTGATGAAACCCCTCCCCTCTAATTGATGAAACCCCTCCCCTCTAGTTGATGAAACCCCTTCCCCTCTAGCTGATGAAACCCCTCCCCTCCAGTTGATGAAACGCCTCCATTTAGTTGATGAAACCCCTCCCCTCTAGTTGATGAAACCCCTGCCCTCTAGTTGATGAAACCCCTCCCCTCTAGTTGATGAAACCCCTTCCCCTCTAGTTGATGAAACCCCTTCCCCTCTAGCTGATGAAACCCCTCCCCTCTAGTTGATGAAACCACTTCCCCTCTATTTGATGAAACCCCCTTCCCCTCTAGTTGATGAAACCCCTCCCCTCTAGTTGATGAAACCCCTCCCCCTAGTTGATGAAACCCCTCCCTTCTAGTTGATGAAACCCCTTCCCCTCTAGTTGATGTAACCCCCTTCCCCTCTAGCTGATGAAACCCCTCCCCTCTAGTTGATGAAACCCCTTCCCCTCTAGTTGATTAAACCCCCTTCCCCTCTAGTTGATGAAACCCCTCCCCTCTAGTTGATGAAACCCCTCCCCGGAGTTGATGAAACCCCTCCCTCTAGTTAATGAAACCCCTCCACCCTAGTTGATGAAACCCCTTCCCCTCTAGTTGATGAAACCCCTCCATTCAAGTTGATGAAACCCCTCCCCTCTAGTTGATGAAACCCCTCCCCTCTATTTGATGAAACCCCTCCCCTCTAGTTGATGAAACCCCTGCCCTCTAGTTGATGAAACCCCTCCCCTCTAGTTGATGAAACCCCTTCCCCTCTAGTTGATGTAACCCCCTTCCCCTCTAGCTGATGAAACCCCTCCCCTCTAGTTGATGAAACCCCTTCCCCTCTAGTTGATTAAACCCCCTTCCCCTCTAGTTGATGAAACCCCTGCCCTCTAGTTGATGTAACCCCTGCCCTCTAGTTGATGAAACCCCTTCCCCTCTAGTTGATGAAACCCCTTCCCCTCTAGTTGATGAAACCCCTCCCCTCTAGTTGATGAAACCCCTTCCCCTCTAGTTGTTGTAACCCCCTTCCCCTCTAGCTGATGAAACCCCTCCCCTCTAGTTGATGAAACCCCTTCCCCTCTATTTGATGAAACCCCTGCCCTCTAGTTGATGAAACCCCTCCCCTCTAGTTGATGAAACCCCTTCCCCTCTAGTTGATGAAACCCCTGCCCTCTAGTTGATGTAACCCCTCCCCTCTAGTTGATGAAACCCCTTCCCCTCTAGTTGATGAAACCCCTGCCCTCTAGTTGATGTAACCCCTCCCCTCTAGTTGATGAAACCCCTCCCCTCTAGTTGATGTAACCCCTCCCCTCTAGTTGATGAAACCCCTTCCCCTCTAGTTGATGTAACCCCCTTCCCCTCTAGCTGATGAAACCCCTCCCCTCTAGTTGATGAAACCCCTTCCCCTCTAGTTGATGAAACCCCTGCCCTCTCGTTGATGAAACCCCTCCCCTCTAGTTGATGAAACCCCTTCACCTCTAGTTGATGTAACCCCCTTCCCCTCTAGCTGATGAAACCCCTGAAACCCCCTCTAGTTGATGAAACCCCTCCCCTCTAGTTGATGAAACCCCTCCCCTCTAGTTGATGAAACCCTCCCCTCTAGTTGATGAAACCCCTCCCCTCTTAGTTGATGAAACCCCTCCCCTCTTAGTTGATGAAACCCCTCCCCTCTAGTTGATGAAACCCCTCCCCTCTAGTTGATGAAACCCCCTTCCCCTCTAGTTGATGAAACCCCTCCCCTCTAGTTGATGAAACCCCTCCCCACTAGTTGATGAAACCCCTCCCCCGGAGTTGATGAAAGCCTCCTCTCCAGATGACTTCATTTGCCACAATAAAAATCAGAGGACAACTTCCTCCAAAGGAACATGCTTTCACTCAGGTCTCCATGCCAGATGCATAATAACACAAGACATTAGACTCTTTCAATGCGTGTTAAACTGGGCCTCTCAGAAAGACATTGGCATATGGTACATGTGCATGTTTTCCTTCAAAACCAGAGCCCACAGATGAAGGGGAGACCTGGTGTTTCATTACCAAAAACGTAAGTCTTTACAGATTGCAACCACATCATTTAATCATTCATGTTTTCACTCACTCCCTTGCCTACACTCATTCTCATGCCCTTTACTACGAGCAGTGGTGGAGCTGGCTCTGGAGAGCAGTGGAGCTGGGTCTGGAGAGCAGTGGAGCTGGGTCTGGAGAGCAGTGGAGCTGGGTCTGGAGAGCAGTGGAGCTGGGTCTGGAGAGTAGTGGAGCTGGGTCTGGAGAGTAGTGGAGCTGTGTCTGGAGAGCAGTGGAGCTGGGTCTGGAGAGCAGTGGAGCTGGGTCTGGAGAGTAGTGGAGCTGGGTCTGGAGAGCAGTGGAGCTGGGTCTGGAGAGTAGTGGAGCTGGGTCTGGAGAGTAGTGGAGCTGGGTCTGGAGAGTAGTGGAGCTGGGTCTGGAGAGTAGTGGAGCTGGGTCTGGAGAGTAGTGGAGCTGGGTCTGGAGAGCAGTGGAGCTGAGTCTGGAGAGCAGTGGAGCTTGGTCTGGAGAGGAGTGGAGCTGGGTCTGGCTGTGTTATGGAAAGTTGTGGAGCTGAGTTTGGCTGTGTATTGGAGAGGAGTGGAGCTGGGTCTGGCTGTGTTATGGAAAGTTGTGGAGCTGGGTCTGGCTGTGTTATGGAGAGTAGTGGAGCTGGGTCTGGCTGCATTATGGAGAGCAGTGGTGCTGGGTGTGGAGTGTAGTGGAGCTGGGCATGGCATTGTTATGGTGTGTACTGGAGCTGGGCCTGGAGATGAGTAGTGCTGGATCTGGTGAGGAGTGGATCTAGGCCTTTAGAGTAGTGGAGCTGGGTCTGGAGAGTAGTGGAGCTGGGTCTGGCTGTTTTATGGAGAGTAGTAAAGCTGGATCTGGTGAGGAGTGGAGCTGGGCCTGGAGAGCAGTGGATCTGGGTCTGGAGAGTAGCGGAGCTCGGTCGGGTTGTGTAATGGAGAATATGTTAGCTTGGTCTGGAGAGGAGTGGATCTGGGTCTGGAGAGTAGTGGAGCTGGGCCTGGCTTTGTTGTGGAGAGGAGTGGAGCTGGACCTGGCTATGTTATGGAGAGGATTGGAGCTGGGTCTGGCTGTGTTATGGATAGGAGTGGAGCTGGGTCTAGCTGTGTTATGGAGAGGAGTGGATCTGGGTCTGGAGAGTAGTGGAGCTGGGTCTGTTTGTGTTTTGGAGAAAAGGTGAGCTGGGTCTGGAGAGGAGTGGAGCTAGTTCTGGCTTTGTTGTGGAGAGGAATGGAGCTGGGTCTGGCTGTGTTAAGGAGAGGAGTGGAGCTGGGTCTGTTGTGTTATGGAGAGGAGAGGAGCTGGGTCTGGCTGTTTTATGGAAAGTAGTGGAGCTGGGTCTGGCTGTGTTATGGGGAGGAGTGGAGCTGGGTCTGTTGTGTAATGGAGAGAAGTGGAGCTGGGTCTGGCTTTGTTATGGAGAGTAGTGGAGCTGGGTCTGGCTGTGTTATGGAGAGGAGTGGAGTTGGGTCTGGCTGTGTTATGGAGAGGAGTGGAGCTGGATCTGGCTTTGTTATGGAGAGGAGTGGAGCTTGACCTGGATAGTAGTGGAGTTGGGTCTGGCTTTGTTATGGAGAGGAGTGGAGTTGGGTCTAGTTGTGTTAAGGAGAGTAGTGGAGCTGGGTCTGGTTATGTTAAGGAGAGTAGTGGAGCTGGGTCTGGTTGTGTTAAGGAGAGTAGTGGAGCTGGGTATGGTTGTGTTGAGGAGATCAGTGGAGCTGGGTCTGGCTGTGTTAAGGAGAGGAATGGAGCTGGGTCTGGTTGTGTTAAGGAGAGTAATGGAGCTGGGTCTGGCTGTGTTATGGAGAGTAGTGGAGCTGGGTCTGGAGAGCAGTGGAACTGGGTCTGGAGAGCAGTGAAGCTGGGTCTGGAGAGGAGTGGAGCTTGGTCTGGAGAGTAGTGGAGCTGGGTCTGGAGAGGAGTGGAGCTGGGTCTGGAGAGTAGTGGAGCTGGGTCTGGAGAGGAGTGGAGCTGGGTCGGGAGAGGAGTGGAGCTGGGTCTAGAGAGTAGTGGAGCTGGGTCTGGAGAGTAGTGGAGCTGGGTCTGGAGAGGAGTGGAGCTGGGTCTGGAGAGTAGTTGAGCTGGGTCTGGAGAGTAGTGGAGCTGGGTCTGGAGAGGAGTGGAGCTGGGTCTGGAGAGTAGTGGAGCTGGGTGTGGAGAGTAGTGGAGACGGGGGAATGTTTTTCTGTCTGTCTGGACACCCCCTCACACACCCCTCCTGCCTTCTCTCATCTGGACGTTAACTCAAACGCCACACCGGCCACATCGGGGGTTAACACCAATTACTACGAGGTGTCATACACTCCTGCGGCTAAAGCAAACACAGACACTTTGTCTCTCTCTCTCTCTCTTGCTCTGTGTGTGTGTGTGTGTGTGTGTGTGTGTGTGTGTGTGTGTGTGTGTGTGTGTGTGTGTGTGTGTGTGTGTGTGTGTGTGTGTGTGTGTGTGTGTGTGTGTGTGTGTGTGTGTGTGTGTGTGTGTGTGTGTGTGTGTGTGTGTGTGTGTGTGTGTTTGTCAAAAGTCATTATACAGTGTGATCTTGTCAATGTCAGTAAATTGTCACTCTCTCGTTTCCAACCCCTCTTCTCTTCCCACTGCTCTCGTTCGCAGGTTAATTCGGTCTTTTGCATTTCAAGACGATAAAGGGGATTAATCTGTCTCTCTATTTAAATATGAGATAATTGGAGATGCATTTTTTTATGAGGTCTGTTAACTTCCTCTTTTGCATGTGCTGGAAAAGGACAAGCCAATCCACTTGAACCTGTTTTTAACAGCTGTCTCAGGTTTCCAAAGTATAAATCTAAAACCACAACAACACCAAAAAAAACACACGCAGACAAAATATTTAATAGCAATGTGGTGTTGAATGCTGCCCGAATACACACACACACACACACCGACACACACACACACACACACACACACACACACACACACACACACACACACACACACACACACACACACACACACACACACACACACACTCACCTACACACACCTACGGACATGTCTATGTGATTTTGAGATACATATCGGCATGGATTTGTTCTGAGGGATTTAAACATCGACGAAATTGAAATTGGTGTTTCGCGAGCGTTCACTTCCCCCGCTGTTACTTTCTACATTACAATTTTAGTCGTTATCCAGAGCGACCGACAGTTAGAGCGTTCGTCTTAATAAGGTACAGTAGCTAAGCGGGACAATCACATATATCACAGTCATTGAAAGTCAATATTTTCCTCAGTATCTATCTATCTATCTGCTATCATCGAAATCAGTGTTTAATTTTTTTTATTTTTTTTATTTAATTTCACCTTTATTTAACCAGGTCGGCTAGTTGAGAACAAGTTCTCATTTATAACTGCGACCCTGACCAAGATAAAGCAAAGCAGTTCGACACAAACAACAACACAGAGTTACACATGGAGTAACACAAACATACAGTCAATAATACAGTAGAAGAAAATCTATATACAGTAAATGAGGAAAGATAAGGGAGGTTTGGCCATAAATAGGCCATGGTGGAGAAGTAAATACTATATAGCAATTAGACACTGGAGTGGTAGATACTTGGTGTGCTGCTCATGGACATTGTTTGGTTAGTTCCCATCCCCTCAGCGTGTAGGATACGCTATAAAATATACATTAGTGGTTTTGATTAAGTTGTTGTTTTTTTTGCATTGCTGTGATTTTGATGGCATGGGATGTGAGTATGTCTTTCAACAACACAACCTGTAGTTATGAAAACACTCCGTATGGTTCTGGGATGTAAGATAGGGTGATGTTATTTCCATACGTGTAGGACAACATGAGACCACTGAATCGCTTTGTCTCAACAGTCACCTATTGTTCTTCAATCTACCATGAAGGAGAGGAGAAATTAGGTTGTGATCGAGATTTCAAAGATGCATAACTATGGTGTGTCTCTTGTCTCGCCTCCCTCCCTCCTTCCTTCCTTCCTTCCTTCCTTCCTTCCTTCCTTCCTTCCTTCCTTCCTTCCTTCCTTCCTTCCTTCCTTCCTTCCTTCCTTCCTTCCTTCCTTCCTTCCTTCCTTCCTTCCTTCCTTCCTTCCCTCCCTCCCTCCCTCCCTCCCTCCTTCCTTCCTTCCTTCCTTCCCTCCCTCCCTCCCTCCCTCCCTCCCTCCCTCACTCCCTCCTTCCTTCCTTCCTTCCTTCCTTCCTTCCCTCCCTCCCTCCCTCCCTCCCTCCCTCCCTCCCTCCCTCCCTCCTTCCCTTCCTCCCTCCCTCCCTCCCTCCCTGCCTCCTTCCCTCCTTCCCTCCCTCCCTCTCTCCCTCCCTCCCTCCCTCCCTCCCTCTCTCCCTCCCTCCCTCCCTCCCTCCCTCCCTCCCTCCCTCTCTCTCTCCCTCCCTCCCTCCCTCCCTCCCTCCCTCCCTCCCTCCCTCCCTCCCTCCCTCCCTCCCTCCCTCCCTCCCTCCTTCCTTCCTTCTTTCTTTCCTTCCTTCCCTCCTTATTTCCTTTCCTCCCTCCCTCCCTCCCTCCCTCCCTCCCTCCCTCCCTCCTTCCTTCCTTCCTTCCTTCCTTCCTTCCTTCCTTCCTTCCTTCCTTCCTTCCCTCCCTCCCTCCCTCCCTCCCTCCCTCCCTCCCTCCCTCCCTCCCTCCCTCCCTCCCTCCTTCCTTCCTTCCCTCCCTCCCTCCCCTCCCTCCCTCCCTCCCTCCCTCCTTCCTTACTTCCCTCCTCCCCCCCCTCCCTCCTTCCTCCCTCCCTCCCTCCCTCCCTCCCTCCCTCCTCTCCCTCCCTCCCTCCCTCCCTCCCTCCCTCCCTCCCTCCTTCCTTCCTTCCCCTCCTTACTTCCTTCCCTCCCTCCCTCCCTCCCTCCCTCCCTCCCTCCCTCCTTCCTTCCCTCCCTCCCTCCCTCCCTCCCTCCCTCCCTCCCTCTCTCCCTTTTACCATAGTTTAAATAACCAGGAAATGTAATGTGTTCTCTCAGAATGCAGTGATTCATAATACGTGCCTTCATGAAGTCAGAGTCGTAATTCACTGTGGTTATTAAATAAACATTGGTGAGAGGCCCTGCATTCCCTGCCATCTTCTCTTACTCTTTCTCCCTCTCTTTCTTCCTTCCTTATTCTTTCTCTATTTACTTATTTTACTTGCGTTTTCTTTCATCCTTTCTTTGTCTCTCTTATCTCTCTCTCTGTCTCTCTTTTCTTCCCCTCCCTCCTTTTCCGCCCCACGTCGCGACTCTCCAGAGAGTAAAAGTTAATCCGTGTGAGCCTGTGAGAGAGAGAGACTTTGAAATGAGACATGCCTGGAACATCACAGAGGAGACTGGGCACTCCGAGACGAGCTGGCTTGATTTATAAGAGGACAGGGAGAGGGGGAATGTTTTGAGAGGCGCACAAGGCCACAAGGTCCTCCATTAGTACCCTGACCCCTGATAGAGGGAGCATCGGAGGGGTGGAAGGAGGGAGGATGTGGAGGGTAGTGATTTGAAAGGGGGATCTTTCTTTTAATTCCGTGGTGTGATCTCAACATTTTAAAACCACGGACAGTAAAATGGAGGAATTGAAAACCTTACACACAGTCAATTGTCCAGCCACTGTCCAGAGCTGAGCCTTTCTTTGTACCTGACATGCTCCCTCCTTACTTCACTCATGCCTTCTCTCTGTTTTACAGTTCTACTTGCAGTAGTTATACTGTCCTGCCTGCAGTAGTTATACTGTCTCCCTGCAGTAGTTATACTGTCTCCCTGCAGTAGTTTTAAATGATTTAGATGCACTATTGTAAAGTGGCTGTTCCACTGATGTCAGAAGGTGAATTCACCAATTTGTAAGTCGCTCTGGATAAGAGCGTCTGCTAAATGACTTAAATGTAAATGTAAATGTAGTTTTACTGTCTCCTTGCAGTAGTTATACTGTCTCCCTGCAGTAGTTATACTGTCCTCCCTGCAGTAGTTTTACTGTCCTCCCTGCAGTAGTTATACTGTCTCCCTGCAGTAGTCTGACTGTCCTCCCTGCAGTAGTTATACTGTCTCGCTGCAGTAGTTTTACTGTCCTCCCTGCAGTAGTTATACTGTCTCCCTGCAGTAGTTTTACTGTCTCCCTGCAGTAGTTATACTGTCTCCCTGCAGTAGTTTTACTGTCTCCTTGCAGTAGTTATACTGTCTCCCTGCAGTAGTTATACTGTCTCGCTGCAGTAGTTATACTGTCTCGCTGCAGTAGTTTACCGTCCTCCCTGCAGTAGTTATACTGTCTCCCTGCAGTAGTTATACTGTCTCCCTGCAGTAGTTATACTGTCTCCCTGCAGTAGTTTTACTGTCCTCCCTGCAGTAGTTATACTGTCTCGCTGCAGTAGTTATACTGTCTCACAGCAGTAGTTATACTGTCTCCCTGCAGTAGTTATACTGTCTCCCTGCAGTAGTTATACTGTCTCCTTGCAGTAGTTATACTGTCTCCCTGCAGTAGTTATACTGTCTCCCTGCAGTAGTTTTACTGTCCTCCCTGCAGTAGTTATACTGTCTCCCTGCAGTAGTTATACTGTCTCACAGCAGTAGTTTTACTGTTCTCCCTAGAGTTGTTTGACTGTCCTCCCTGCAGTAGTTTACCGTCCCCATTAAGAAATGGCTTCCAGAGTGATCATGGGCCTCTTGGCTGCATCTCTGATCATTCTTCTCCTTGTATGAGCTGAAAGTTTAGAGAGACGGCCAGGTCTTGGTAGATTTGCAGTGGTCTGATACTCCTTCCATTTCAATATTATCGCTTGCACAGTGCTCCTTGGGGTGTTTAAAGCTTGGGAAATCTTTTTGTATCCAAATCCAGCTTTAAACTTCACAACAGTATCTCGGACCTACCTGGTGTGTTCCTTGTTCTTCATGATGCTCTCTGCGCTTTTAACGGACCTCTGAGACTATAACAGTGCAGGTGCATTTATACGGAGACTTGATTACACACAGGTGGATTGTATTTATCATCATTAGTCATTTAGGTCAACATTGGATCATTCAGAGATCCTCACTGAACTTCTGGAGAGAGTTTGCTGCACTGAAAGTAAAGGGGCTGAATAATTTTGCACGCCCAATTTTTCAGTTTTTGATATGTTAAAAAAGTTTGAAATATCCAATATCCAATAAATGTTGTTCCACTTCATGATTGTGTCCAACTTGTTGATTCTTCACAAAAAAATATAGTTTTATATCTTTATGTTTGAAGCCTGAAATGTGGCAAAAGGTCGCAAAGTTCAAGGGGGCCGAATACTTTCGCAAGGCACTGTATACTGTCCTCCGTGCAGTAGTTATACTGTCCTCCCTGCAGTAGTTTTACTGTCCTCCCTGCAGTAGTTATACTGTCTCACAGCAGTAGTTTTACTGATCTTCCTGCAGTAATTTTACAGTCC
The DNA here is from genome assembly GCF_036934945.1 of Oncorhynchus masou masou. Classification (NCBI taxonomy): domain Eukaryota; kingdom Metazoa; phylum Chordata; class Actinopteri; order Salmoniformes; family Salmonidae; genus Oncorhynchus; species Oncorhynchus masou. The sequence goes on along the minus strand of NW_027009444.1, from coordinate 19,830 downwards.
TCCCCGCAGTAGTTTTACTGTCCTCCCTGCAGTAGTTTTACTGTCCTCCCTGCAGTAGTTTTACTGTCCTCCCTGCAGTAGTTTTACTGATCTTCCTGCAGTAATTTTACAGTCCTCCCCGCAGTAGCTTGACTGTCCTCCCCGCAGTAGCTTGACTGTCCTCCCTGCAGTAGTTTTACTGATCTCCCTGCAGTAGTTTTAAAGATCTCCCTGCAGTAGTTTTGCTGTCTCCCTGCAGTAGTTTTGCTGTCTCCCTGCAGTAGTTTTACTGTCCTCCCTGCAGTAGTTTTACCTTCTCCCTGCAGTAGTTTTACTGTCTCCCTGCAGTAGTTTTACTGTATTTTATCTAATTTGCCCTTATCATGTGCTGAAGCGCAGCACCTGCCTGGTGTTTACTGACTGTTAAAATGTGAATGGCAGCTCATATAGAAACACACTGCAGAGAAGATCTCACACACACACACACACACACACACACACACACACACACACACACACACACACACACACACACACACACACACACACACACACACACACACACACACACACACACACACACACACACACACACACACACACACACACACACACAGCCAGCTCCACAAAGGCGAACAGGCTGCCCTCTGTAGAGCAAGTCATTGGGAGAGTTGTTGGAAGTCATTTCAGGTGGAATAACTTGTTGTAAATAAATAAGTAAATATTTCTGTCTGACTGTCCGACTGTCCGACTGTCTGACTGTCTACTACGACATCGCTTGCATTTCTACTGCTATTATTCTCATTTTTACATTTTGTTGAAACTCGTTACTAACGTCGATCAGTCGTCCGAATATCTTATGCGTTGTTATTCCGCTACATGTCTGTTTATTATATATGAAATGTATTACTCTGAGGTTAACTCACCTAATGCCTTCTGGTATTACCCTGAGGTTAACTCACCTAATGACATCTGGTATTACCCTCATGACATCTGGTATTACCCTGAGGTTAACTCACCTAATGACATCTGGTATTACCCTCATGACATCTGGTATTACTCAGAGGTTAACTCAACTAATGACATCTGGTATTACCCTGAGGTTAACTCACCTAATTACATCTGGTATTACCCTCATGACATCTGGTATTACTCAGAGGTTAACTCACCTAATGACATCTGGTATTACCCTCATGACATCTGGTATTACCCTGAGGTTAACTCACCTAATGACATCTGGTATTACCCTCATGACATCTGGTATTACCCTGAGGTTAACTCACCTAATAACATCTGGTATTACCCTCATGACATCTGGTATTACTCAGAGGTTAACTCAACTAATGACATCTGGTATTACCCTGAGGTTAACTCACCTAATTACATCTGGTATTACCCTCATGACATCTGGTATTACTCAGAGGTTAACTCAACTAATGACATCTGGTATTACCCTGAGGTTAACTCACCTAATTACATCTGGTATTACCCTCATGACATCTGGTATTACTCTGATGCCATCTGGTATTACCCTGAGGTTAACTCACCTAATGCCATCTCGTATTACCCTCATGACATCTGGTATTACTCAGAGGTTAACTCACCTAATGCCATCTGGTATTACCCTGAGGTTAACTCACCTAATACCATCTGGTATTACCCTCATGACATCTGGTATTACTCAGAGGTTAACTCACCTAATGCCATCTGGTATTACCCTCATGACATCTGGTATTACTCAGAGGTTAACTCACCTAATGCCATCTGGTATTACCCTCATGACATCTGGTATTACTCAGAGGTTAACTCACCTAATGCCATCTGGTATTACCCTCATGACATCTGGTATTACTCAGAGGTTAACTCACCTAATAACATCTGGTAAAAACAAGCCTATTCACCATGCGTACCAGAGTTCCAGTGTGTGACTCTGGTCTATTTAAGTCCATAGAGACTAAACTCATACCAGATAGCAGGTCTTTGTGCTATTGGAGGATTGTTTAGGGAAGCTCTGTGATGTGCCATCTTTAAACTAACATCATAATAACATTACACTAATTTTGAAGATGTTTTGTTTTCATTACACTTCTCCCCAAAGCAGAGCACACACACAGAGAAGTAATAGCATCTGCGTCCACTTACCCCAGCCCCTTAACTTCTCCAATTACCCCAGCCCCTAAACCTCTCCACTTACCCCAGCCCCTAAACCTCTCCACTTACCCCAGCCTCTACACCTCTCCACTTACCCCAGCCTCTACACCTCTCCACTTACCCCAGCCCCTAAACCTCTCCACTTACCCCAGCCTCTAAACCTCTCCACCCACCCCAGCCCCTAAACCTCTCCACTTACCCCAGCCCCTAAACCTCTCCACTTACCCCAGCCCCTAAACCTCTCCACTTACCCCAGCCCCTAAACCTCTCCACTTACCCCAGCCTCTACACCTCTCCACTTACCCCAGCCCCTAAACCTCTCCACTTACCCCACCCCCTAAACCTCTCCACTTACCCCAGCCTCTACACCTCTCCACTTACCCCAGCCTCTAACCCTCTCCACTTACCCCAGCCCCTAAACCTCTCCACTTACCCCAGCCTCTAAACCTCTCCACTTACCCCAGCCTCTAAACCTCTCCACTTACCCCAGCCCCTAAACCTCTCCACTTACCCCAGCCTCTAAACCTCTCCACTTACCCCAGCCTCTAAACCTCTCCACTTACCCCAGCCCCTAAACCTCTCCACTTACCCCAGCCCCTAAACCTCTCCACTTACCCCAGCCCCTAAACCTCTTCGCTTACCCCAGCCCCTAAACCTCTTCACTTACCCCAGCCTCTAAACCTCTCCACTTACCCCAGCTCCTAAACATCTCCACTTACGCCAGCCTCTAAACCTCTCCACTTACCCCAGCCTCTAAACATCTCCACTTACCCCAGCCCCTAAACCTCTCCACTTACCCCAGCCTCTAAACATCTCCACTTACCCCAGCCTCTAAACCTCTCCACTTACCCCAGCCCCTAAAAGTCCCCACTTACCCCAGCCCCTAAACCTCTCCACTTACCCAAGCCCCTAAACCTCTCCACTTACCCCAGCCTCTAAACCTCTCCACTTACCCCAGCCTCTAAACCTCTCCACTTACCCAGCCTCTAAACCTCTCCACTTACCCCAGCCCCTAAACCTCTTCGCTTACCCCAGCCCCTAAACCTCTCCACTTACCCTCTACCTCTAAACGTCTCCACTTACCCCAGCCCCTAAACCTCTCCACTTACCCAAGCCCCTAAACCTCTCCACTTACCCCAGCCTCTAAACCTCTCCACTTACCCCAGCCCCTAAACCTCTCCACTTACCCTCTACCTCTAAACGTCTCCACTTACCCCAGCCCCTAAACCTCTCCACTTACCCTCTACCTCTAAACGTCTCCGCTTACCCCAGCCCCTAAATCTCTCCATTTACCCCAGCCTCTAAACCTCTCCACTTACCCCAGCCCCTAAACCTCTCCACTTACCCCTGCCCCTAAACCTCTCCACTTACCCCAGCCTCTATTCCTCTCCACTTACCCCAGCCTCTAAACCTCTCCACTTACCCCAGCCTCTAAACCTCTCCACTTACCCCAGCCCCTAAACCTCTCCACTTACCCCAGCCCCTAAACCTCTCCACTTACCCCAGCCTCTATTCCTCTCCACTTACCCCAGCCTCTAAACCTCTCCACTTACCCCAGCCTCTAAACCTCTCCACTTACCCCAGCCCCTAAACCTCTCCACTTACCCCAGCCTCTAAACCTCTCCACTTACCCCACCCCCTTAACCTCTCCACTTACCCCAGCCTCTATTCCTCTCCACTTACCCCAGCCTCTAAACCTCTCCACTTACCCCAGCCTCTAAACATCTCCACTTACCGCAGCCTCTAAACCTCTCCACCCACCCCAGCCCCTAAACCTCTCCACTTAACCCAGCCTCTAAACCTCTCCACTTACCCCAGCCCCTAAACCTCTCCACTTACCCCAGACTCTAAACCTCTCCACCCACCCCAGCCCCTAAACCTCTCCACTTACCCCAGACTCTAAACCTCTCCACCCACCCCAGCCCCTATAAGTCCCCACTTATCCCAGCCCCTAAACCTCTCCACTTACCCCAGACTCTAAACCTCTCCACCCACCCCAGCCCCTAAACCTCTCCACTTACCCCAGCCTCTAAACCTCTCCACTTACCCCAGCCTCTAAACCTCTCCACCCACCCCAGCACCTAAACCTCTCCACTTACCCCAGCCTCTAATCCTCTCCACTTACCCCAGCCCCTTAACCTCTCCACTTACCCCAGCCCCTAAAAGTCCCCACTTACCCCAGCCCCTAAACATCTCCACTTACCCCTGCCCCTAAACCTCTCCACTTACCCCAGCCTCTAAACATCTCCACTTACCCCAGCCCCTAAACCTCTCCACTTACCCCAGACTCTAAATCTCTCCACTTACCCCAGCCTCTAAACCTCTCCACCCACCCCAGCCCCTAAACCTCTCCACTTACCTCAGCCCCTTAACCTCTCCACTTACCCCAGCCTCTAAATCTCTCCATTTACCCCAGCCCCTTAACCTCTCCACTTACCCCAGCCCCTAAAAGTCCCCACTTACCCCAGCCCCTAAACCCCCCACTTACCCCAGCCCTAAATCTCTCCATTTACCCCAGCCTCTAAACCTCTCCACTTACCCCAGCCTCTAAACCTCTCCACTTACCCCAGCCCTAAACCTCTCCATTTAACCCAGCCCCTAAATCTCTCCACTTACCCCAGCCTCTAAACCTCTCCAACCACCCCAGCCCCTAAACCTCTCCACTTACCCCAGCCTCTAAACCTCTCCACTTACCCCAGCCTCTAAATCTCTCCATTTACCCCAGTCCCTTAACCTCTCCACTTACCCCAGCCCCTAAAAGTCCCCACTTACCCCAGCCCCTAAACCCCCCACTTACCCCAGCCCTAAATCTCTCCATTTACCCCAGCCTCTAAACCTCTCCACTTACCCCAGCCCCTAAACCTCTCCATTTAACCCAGCCCTAAATCTCTCCACTTACCCCAGCCTCTAAACCTCTCCACCCACCCCAGCCCCTAAACCTCTCCACTTACCCCAGTCTCTAAACCTCTCCACCCACCCCAGCCCCTAAACCTCTCCACTTACCCCAGCCTCTAAACCTCTCCACCCACGCCAGCCCCTAAACCTCTCCACTTACCCCAGCCTCAAAACCTCTCCACTTACCCCAGCCCCTAAACCTCTCCACTTACCCCAGCCCCTATAAGTCCCCACTTATCCCAGCCCCTAAACCTCTCCACTTACCCCTGCCCCTAAACCTCTCCACTTACCCCAGCCTCTAAACATCTTCACTTACCCCAGCCTCTAAACCTCTCCACTTACCCCACCCCCTTAACCTCTCCACTCACCCCAGCCTCTAATCCTCTCCACTTACCCCAGCCCCTAAACCTCTCCACTTACCCCAGCCTCTAAACATCTCCACTTACCGCAGCCTCTAAACCTCTCCACTTACCCCAGCCCCTAAACGTCCCCACTTACCCCAGCCACAAAACCTCGCCATCTACCCCAGCCCCTAAACCCCCCACTTACCCCAGCCCCTAAATCTCTCCATTTACCCCAGCCTCTAAACCTCTCCACTTACCCCAGCCCCTAAACCTCTCCATTTAACCCAGCCCATAAATCTCTCCACTTACCCCAGCCTCTAAACCTCTCCACTTACCCCAGACTCTAAACCTCTCCACCCACCCCAGCCCCTAAACCTCTCCACTTACCCCAGCCTCTAATCCTCTCCACTTACCCCAGCCCCTTAACCTCTCCACTTACCCCAGCCCCTAAAAGTCCCCACTTACCCCAGCCCCTAAACATCTCCACTTACCCCTGCCCCTAAACCTCTCCACTTACCCCAGCCTCTAAACATCTCCACTTACCCCAGCCCCTAAACCTCTCCACTTACCCCAGCCTCTAAATCTCTCCACTTACCCCAGCCTCTAAACCTCTCCACCCACACCAGCCCCTAAACCTCTCCACTTACCCCAGCCTCTAAATCTCTCCATTTACCCCAGCCCCTTAACCTCTCCACTTACCCCAGCCCCTAAAAGTCCCCACTTACCCCAGCCCCTAAACCCCCCACTTACCCCAGCCCTAAATCTCTCCATTTACCCCAGCCTCTAAACCTCTCCACTTACCCCAGCCCCTAAACCTCTCCATTTAACCCAGCCCCTAAATCTCTCCACTTACCCCAGCCTCTAAACCTCTCCACCCACCCCAGCCCCTAAACCTCTCCACTTACCCCAGCCTCTAAACCTCTCCACTTACCCCGGCCTCTAAACCTCTCCACCCACCCCATCCCCTAAACCTCTCCACTTACCCCAGTCTCTAAACCTCTCCACCCACCCCAGCCCCTAAACCTCTCCACGTACCCCAGCCCCTAAACCTCTCCACCCACGCCAGCCCCTAAACCTCTCCACTTACCCCAGCCCCTAAACCTCTCAACCAGAGTCTGCTCAGAGTGTCCTTCATTCTAAAGTGACAGTAAGACCTTTCCAGTGTGTGTATGTTGCACCTTTTCCAATTCAGCCCATCTTGTTCCACTTACCCCAGCCCCTAAATCTCTCCACTTACCCCAGTCTCTAAACCCCCCCACTTACCCCAGCCTCTACACCTCTCCACTTACCCCAGCCCCTAAACCTCTCCACTTACCCCAGCCCCTAAACCTCTCCATTTACCCCAGCCCCTAAATCTCTCCATTTACCCCAGCCCCTAAACCTCTCCACTTACCCCAGCCTCTAAACCTCTCCACTTACCCCAGCCCCTAAATCTCTCCACTTACCCCAGCCTCTAAACCTCTCCACCCACCCCAGCCTCAAAACCTCTCCACTTACCCCAGCCCCTAAACCTCTCAACCAGAGTCTGCTCAGAGTGTCCTTCATTCTAAAGTGACAGTAAGACCTTTCCAGTGTGTGTATGTTGCACCTTTTCCAATTCAGCCCATCTTGTTCCACTTACCCCAGCCCCTAAATCTCTCCATTTACCCCAGCCCCTAAACCTCTCCACTTACCCCAGCCCCTAAACCTCTCCACTTACCCCAGCCCCTAAACCTCTCCATTTACCCCAGCCCCTAAACCTCTCCACTTACCCCAGCCCCTAAACCTCTCCACTTACCCCAGCCCCTAAACCTCTCCATTTACCACAGCCCCTAAATCTCTCCATTTACCCCAGCCCCTAAACCTCTCCACTTACCCCAGCCTCTAAACCTCTCCACTTACCCCAGCCCCTAAATCTCTCCACTTACCCCAGCCTCTAAACCCCCCACTTACCCCAGCCCTAAATCTCTCCATTTACCTCAGCCTCTAAACCTCTCCACTTACCCCAGCCCCTAAACCTCTCCATTTAACCCAGCCCCGAAATCTCTCCACTTACCCCAGCCTCTAAACCTCTCCACTTACCCCAGCCCCTAAATCTCTCCACTTACCCCAGCCTCTAAACCTCTCCACTTACCCCAGCCCCTTAACCTCTCCACTTACCCCAGCCCCTAAATCTCTCCACTTACCCCAGCCTCTAAACCTCTCCACTTACCCCAGCCCCTAAACCTCTCCACTTACCCCAGCCTCTAAACCTCTCCACTTACCCCAGACCCTAAACCTCTCCACTTACCCCAGCCTCTAAATCTCTCCACTTACCCCAGCCCCTAAACCTCTCCACTTACCCCAGCCACAAATCCTCGCCATCTACCACAGCCCCTAAACTCCCCACTTACCCCAGCCCCTAAATCTATCCATTTACCCCAGCCTCTAAACCTCTCCACCCACCCCAGCCGCTAAACCTCTCCACTTACCCCAGCCTCTAAACCTCTCCACTTAACTCAGCCCCTTAACCTCTCCACTTACCCCAGCCCCAAAACCTCTCCACTTACACCAGCCCCTAAACCTCTCCACTTACCCCAGCCCCTGAACCTCTCCACCAGAGTCTGCTCAGAGCGTCCTTCAGTCTAACGTGACAGTAAGACCTTTCCAGTGTGTGTATGTTGCACCTTTTCCAATTCAGCCCATCTTGTTCCACTTACCCCAGCCCCTAAAGCTCTCCATTTACCCCAGCCCCTAAACCTCTCCACTTACCCCAGCCCCTAAACCTCTCCACTTACCCCAGCCCCTAAACCTCTCCACTTACCCCAGCCCCTAAATCTCTCCATTTACCCCAGCCCCTTAACCTCTCCACTTACCCCAGCCCCTAAATCTCTCCATTTACCCCAGCCCCTAATCCTCGCCACTTACCCCAACCCCTAAACCTCTCCACTTAACCCAGCCCCTAAACCTCTCCACTTACCCCAGCCCCTAAACCTCTCCACTTACCCCAGCCCCTAAACCTCTCCACTTACCCCAGCCCCTAAACCTCCCCACTTAACCCAGCCCCTTAACCTCTCCACTTAACCCAGCCCCTAAACCTATCCACTTACCCCAGCCTCTAAACCTCTCCACTTACCCCAGCCCCTAAACCTCTCCACTTACCCCAGCCCCTAAACCTCTCCACTTACCCCAGCCCCTAAACCTCCCCACTTAACCCAGCCCCTAAACCTCTCCACTTACCCCAGCCCCTTAACCTCTCCACTTACCCCAGCCCCTAAACCTCTCCACTTACCCCAGCCCCTAAACCTCCCCACTTAACCCAGCCCCTAAACCTCTCCACTTACCCCAGCCCCTTAACCTCTCCACTTACCCTAGCCTCTAAACCTCTCCACCAGAGTCTGATCAGAGTGTCCTTCAGTCTAACGTGACAGTAAGACCTTTCCAGTGTGTGTATGTTGCACCTTTTCCAATTCATCCCATCTTTTTCCACTTACCCCCAGCTCCTAAACCTCCATATTGTCCCACTTAGCAGAGCTAGTCTATATCCCAAAATGTCACCCTATGTCCTAGATAGTGCACTACTTTTAAACAGGGCACTATGTGAACCCTGGTCTTAAGTAGTTTACTACATATGGAATAGGGAACCATTTGGGACTAAACACAGTATATCCTAAGGAGAGAGAAAGTGAACATGGGGCATTCCCTTCTCTCTCCCAGACAGCCTTTAGTCCTGATAAAAACCAGGAATGTATCGTTTTCAGTTAACATATCTCACACACCATCAATCTCGGGGATTACACCACTAGGTTGTTATGGAGACTCGAGTGTTTGAAAACACTGAAGGAAGAGAGCTTTCTACTCATGTACCGTCAGCAGGGGGTTTCTCCCCTGGCCTGTAGATATCACATCTCTCCCCTCCCCTGTAGATATCACATCTCTCCCCTGGCCTGTAGATATCACATCCCTCCCCTGGCCTGTAGATGTCACATCTCTCCCCTCTCCTTTAGATGTCACATCTCTCCCCTGGCCTGTAGATATCACATCTCTCCCCTGGCCTGTAGATATCACATCCCTCCCCTGGCCTGTAGATATCACATCTCTCCCCTGGCCTGTAGATATCACATCTCTCCCCTGTAGATTACACATCTCTCCCCTGGCCTGTAGATATCACATCTCTCCCCTGGCCTGAAAATATCACATCTCTCCCCTGGCCTGAAGATATCACATCTCTCCCCTGGCCTGTAGATATCACATCCCTCCCCTGGCCTGTAGATATCACATCTCCCCTGTAGATTACACATCTCTCCCCTGGCCTGTAGATATCACATCTCTCCCCTGGCCTGTAGATATCATATCTCTCCCCTGGCCTGAAGATATCACATCACTCCCTGGCCTGTAGATATCACATCCCTCCCCTGGCCTGTAGATATCACATCTCTCCCCTGGCCTGTAGATATCACATCCCTCCCCTCCCCTGTAGATATCACATCCCTCCCTGTAGATATCACATCCCTCCCCTGTAGATATCACATCCCTCCCCTGTAGATATCACATCCCTCCCCTGTAGATTTCACATCCCTTCTCTGCAGATATCACATCTCTCCCCTGGCCTGTAGATATCACATCCCTCCCCTGGCCTGTAGATATCACATCCCTCCTGTGGCCTGTAGATATCACATCCCTCCACTCCCCTGTAGATATCACATCCCTCCCCTCTCCTTTAGATGTCACATCTCTCCCCTGGCCTGTAGATATCACATCTCTCCCCTGGCCTGTAGATATCACATCTCTGCCCTGGCCTGTAGATATCACATCTCTCCCCTGGCCTGTAGATATCACATCTCTCCCCTGGCCTGTAGATATCACATCTCTCCCCTGGCCTGTAGATATCACATCTCTCCCCTGGCCTGTAGATATCACATCCCTCCCCTGGCCTGTAGATATCACATCTCTCCCCTGGCCTGTAGATATCACATCTCTCCCCTGGCCTGTAGATATCACATCTCTCCCCTGGCCTGTAGATATCACATCTCTCCCCTGGCCTGAAGATATCACATCCCTCCCCTGGCCTGTAGATATCACATCCCTCCCCTGGCCTGTAGATATCACATCACTCCCTGGCCTGTAGATATCACATCCCTCCCCTGGCCTGTAGATATCACATCCCTCCCTGGCCTGTAGATATCACATCCCTCCCCTGGCCTGTAGATATCACATCCCTCCCCTGGCATGTAGATATCACATCCCTCCCCTGGCATGTAGATATCACATCTCTCCCCTGGCCTGTAGATATCACATCCCTCCCCTGGCCTGTAGATATCACATCACTCCCTGGCCTGTAGATATCACATCCCTCCACTCCCCTGTAGATATCACATCCCTCCACTCCCCTGTAGATATCACATCCCACCCCTGTAGATATCACATCCTCCCCTGGCCTGTAGATATCACATCCCTCCCCTGTAGATTTCACATCCCTTCGCTGTAGATATCACATCTCTCCCCTGGCCTGTAGATATCACATCCCTCCCCTGGCCTGTAGATATCACATCCCTCCTGTGGCCTGTAGATATCACATCCCTCCACTCCCCTGTAGATATCACATCCCTCCCCTCTCCTTTAGATGTCACATCTCTCCCCTGGCCTGTAGATATCACATCTCTCCCCTGGCCTGTAGAGATCACATCTCTCCCCTGGCCTGTAGATATCACATCTCTCCCCTGGCCTGTAGATATCACATCTCTCCCCTGGCCTGTATATATCACATCTCTCCCCTGGCCTGTAGATATCACATCTCTCCCCTGGCCTGTAGATATCACATCCCTCCCCTGGCCTGAAGATATCACATCTCTCCCCTGGCCTGTAGATATCACATCTCTCCCCTGGCCTGTAGATATCACATCTCTCCCCTGGCCTGTAGATATCACATCTCTCCCCTGGCCTGAAGATATCACATCCCTCCCCTGGCCTGTAGATATCACATCCCTCCCCTGGCCTGTAGATATCACATCACTCCCTGGCCTGTAGATATCACATCCCTCCCTGGCCTGTAGATATCACATCCCTCCCTGGCCTGTAGATATCACATCCCTCCCCCTGGCCTGTAGATATCACATCCCTCCCCTGGCATGTAGATATCACATCCCTCCCCTGGCATGTAGATATCACATCTCTCCCCCTGGCCTGTAGATATCACATCCCTCCCCTGGCCTGTAGATATCACATCACTCCCTGGCCTGTAGATATCACATCCCTCCACTCCCCTGTAGATATCACATCCCTCCACTCCCCTGTAGATATCACATCCCTCCCCTGTAGATATCACATCCCTCCCCTGGCCTGTAGATATCACATCCCTCCCCTGTAGATTTCACATCCCTTCGCTGTAGATATCACATCTCTCCCCTGGCCTGTAGATATCACATCCCTCCCCTGGCCTGTAGATATCACATCCCTCCTGTGGCCTGTAGATATCACATCCCTCCACTCCCCTGTAGATATCATCCCTCCCCTCTCCTTTAGATGTCACATCTCTCCCCTGGCCTGTAGATATCACATCTCTCCCCTGGCCTGTAGAGATCACATCTCTCCCCTGGCCTGTAGATATCACATCTCTCCCCTGGCCTGTGGATATCACATCTCTCCCTGGCCTGTAGATATCACATCCCTCCCCTGGCCTGTAGATATCACATCTCTCCCCTGGCCTGTAGATATCACATCTCTCCCCTGGCCTGTAGATATCACATCTCTCCCCTGGCCTGTAGATATCACATCTCTCCCCTGGCCTGAAGATATCACATCACTCCCTGGCCTGTAGATATCACATCCCTCCCCTGGCCTGTAGATATCACATCTCTCCCCTGGCCTGTAGATATCACATCCCTCCCCTCCCCTGTAGATATCACATCCCTCCCCTGTAGATATCACATCCCTCCCCTGTAGATATCACATCCCTCCCCTGTAGATATCACATCCCTCCCCTGTAGATTTCACATCCCTTCCCTGCAGATATCACATCTCTCCCCTGGCCTGTAGATATCACATCCCTCCCCTGGCCTGTAGATATCACATCCCTCCTGTGGCCTGTAGATATCACATCCCTCCACTCCCCCTGTAGATATCACATCCCTCCCTCTCCTTTAGATGTCACATCTCTCCCCTGGCCTGTAGATATCACATCTCTCCCCTGGCCTGTAGATATCACATCTCTCCCCTGGCCTGTAGATATCACATCTCTCCCCTGGCCTGTAGATATCACATCTCTCCCCTGGCCTGTAGATATCACATCTCTCCCCTGGCCTGTAGATATCACATCTCTCCCCTGGCCTGTAGATATCACATCACTACCCTGGCCTGAAGATATCACATCCCTCCCCTGGCCTGTAGATATCACATCCCTCCCTGGCCTGTAGATATCACATCACTCCCTGGCCTGTAGATATCACATCCCTCCCCTGGCCTGTAGATATCACATCCCTCCCTGGCCTGTAGATATCACATCCCTCCCCTGGCCTGTAGATATCACATCCCTCCCCTGGCATGTAGATATCACATCCCTCCCCTGGCATGTAGATATCACATCTCTCCCCTGGCCTGTAGATATCACATCCCTCCCCTGGCCTGTAGATATCACATCACTCCCTGGCCTGTAGATATCACATCCCTCCACTCCCCTGTAGATATCACATCCCTCCACTCCCCTGTAGATATCACATCCCTCCCCTGTAGATATCACATCCCTCCCCTGGCCTGTAGATATCACATCCCTCCCCTGTAGATTTCACATCCCTTCGCTGTAGATATCACATCTCTCCCCTGGCCTGTAGATATCACATCCCTCCCCTGGCCTGTAGATATCACATCCCTCCTGTGGCCTGTAGATATCACATCCCTCCACTCCCCTGTAGATATCACATCCCTCCACTCTCCTTTAGATGTCACATCTCTCCCCTGGCCTGTAGATATCACATCTCTCCCCTGGCCTGTAGAGATCACATCTCTCCCCTGGCCTGTAGATATCACATCTCTCCCCTGGCCTGTGGATATCACATCTCTCCCCTGGCCTGTAGATATCACATCCCTCCCCTGGCCTGTAGATATCACATCTCTCCCCTGGCCTGTAGATATCACATCTCTCCCCTGGCCTGTAGATATCACATCTCTCCCCTGGCCTGTAGATATCACATCTCTCCCCTGGCCTGAAGATATCACATACCTCCCTGGCCTGTAGATATCACATCCCTCCCCCTGGCCTGTAGATATCACATCACTCCCTGGCCTGTAGATATCACATCCTCCCCTGGCCTGTAGATATCACATCCCTCCCTGGCCTGTAGATATCACATCCCTCCCTGGCCTGTAGATATCACATCCCTCCCCTGGCATGTAGATATCACATCCCTCCCCTGGCATGTAGATATCACATCTCTCCCCTGGCCTGTAGATATCACATCTCTCCCCTGGCCTGTAGATATCACATCCCTCCCCTGGCCTGTAGATATCACATCCCTCCCCTGGCATGTAGATATCACATCTCTCCCCTGGCCTGTAGATATCACATCTCTCCCCTGGCCTGTAGATATCACATCTCTCCCCTGGCCTGTAGATATCACATCCCTCCCTGGCCTGAAGATATCACATCCCTCCCCTGGCCTGAAGATATCACATCCCTCACCTGGCCTGTAGATATCACATCCCTCCCCTGGCCTGTAGATATCACATCCCTCCCCTGGCCTGTAGATATCACATCCCTCCCCTGGCCTGTAGATATCACATCCCACCCCTGGCCTGTAGATATCACATCCCTCCCCTGGCCTGAAGATATCACATCCCGCCCCTGGCCTGAAGATATCACATCCCTCCCCTGGCCTGTAGATATCACATCCCTCCCCTGGCCTGTAGATATCACATCCCTCCACTCCCCTGTAGATATCACATCACTCCACTCCCCTGTAGATATCACATCCCTCTACTCCCCTGTAGATATCACATCCCTCCACTCCCCTGTAGATATCAAATCCCTCCCCTGTAGATATCACATCCCTCCCCTGGCCTGTAGACATCACATGCCTCCCCTGTAGATTTCACATCCCTTCCCTGTAGAAATCACATCTCTCCCCTGGCCTGTAGATATCACATCCCTCCCCTGGCCTGTAGATATCACATCCCTCCTGTGGCCTGTAGATATCACATCCCTCCACTCCCCTGTAGATATCACATCCCTCCCCTCTCCTTTAGATGTCACATCTCTCCCCTGGCCTGTAGATATCACATCTCTCCCCTGGCCTGTAGATATCACATCCCTCCCCTGGCCTGTAGATATCACATCTCTCCCCTGGCCTGTAGATATCACATCTCTCCCCTGGCCTGTAGATATCACATCTCTACCCTGGCCTGAAGATATCACATCCCTCCCCTGGCCTGTAGATATCACATCCCTCCCCTGGCCTGTAGATATCACATCACTCCCTGGCCTGTAGATATCACATCCCTCCCCTGGCCTGTAGATATCACATCCCTCCCTGGCCTGTAGATATCACATCCCTCCCCTGGCCTGTAGATATCACATCCCTCCCCTGGCCTGTAGATATCACATCCTCCCCTGGCATGTAGATATCACATCTCTCCCCCTGGCCTGTAGATATCACATCTCTCCCCTGGCCTGTAGATATCACATCTCTCCCCTGGCCTGTAGATATCACATCCCTCCCCTGGCCTGAAGATATCACATCCCTCCCCTGGCCTGTAGATATCACATCCCTCCCCTGGCCTGTAGATATCACATCCCTCCCTGGCCTGAAGATATCACATCCCCTCCTGGCCTGTAGATATCACATCCCACCCCTGGCCTGTAGTTATCACATCCCACCCTGACCTGTAGATATCACATCCCTCCCCTGGCCTGAAGATATCACATCCCTCCCCTGGCCTGAAGATATCACATCCCTCCCTGGCCTGTAGATATCACATCCCTCCCTGGCCTGTAGATATCACATCCCTCCACTCCCCTGTAGATATCACATCCCTCCACTCCCCTGTAGATATCACATCCCTCCACTCCCCTGTAGATATCACATCCCTCCACTCCCCTGTAGATATCACATCCCTCCCCTGTAGATATCACATCCCTCCCCTGGCCTGTAGATATCACATCCCTCCCCTGTAGATTTCACATCCCTTCCCTGTAGATATCACATCCCTCCCCTGGCCTGTAGATATCACATCCCTCCTGTGTCCTGTAGATATCACATCCCTCCTCTCCCCTGTAGAAATCACATCTCTCCCCTGGCCTGTAGATATCACATCCCTCCCCTGGCCTGTAGATATCACATCTCTCCCCTGGCCTGTAGATATCACATCCCTCCCCCTGGCCTGTAGATATCACATCTCTCCCCTGGCCTGTAGATATCACATCCCTCCCCTGGCCTGTAGATATCACATCTCTCCCCTGACCTGTAGATATCACATCCCTCCCCTGGCCTGTAGATATCACATCTCTCCCCTGGCCTGTAGATATCACATCCCTCCCCTGGCCTGTAGATATCACATCTCTCCCCTGGCCTGTAGATATCACATCTCTCCCCTGGCCTGTAGATATCACATCCCTCCCCTGGCCTGTAGATATCACATCTCTCCCCTGGCCTGTAGATATCACATCTCTCCCCTGGCCTGTAGATATCACATCTCTCCCCTGGCCTGTAGATATCACATCTCTCCACTGGCCTGTAGATTACACATCTCTCCCCTGGCCTGTAGATATCACATCTCCCCCCTGGCTTGTAGATTACACATCTCTCCCCTGGCCAGTTGATATCACATCTCTCCCCTGGCCTGTAGATTACACATCTCTCCCCTGGCCTGTAGATTACACATCTCTCCCCTGTAGATTACACATCCCTCCTCTGGCCTGTAGATTACACATCTCTCCCCTGTAGATTACACATCTCTCCCCTGGCCTGAAGATTACACATCTCTCCCCTGTAGATTACACATCTCTCCCCTGTAGATTACACATCTCTCCCCTGGCCTGTAGATTACACATCCCTTCTCATGGCCTGTAGATTACACATCTCTCCCCTGGCCTGTAGATTACACATCTCTCCCCTGTAGATTACACATCCCTCCCATGGCCTGTAGATTACACATCCCTCCCATGGCCTGTAGATTACACATGCCCTCCCCCAATCCATCTCACTCACATCCCATGGGATTTCCTTCGTTACAGATATGAAAAGAGAACAATTGTAAAGAGACAGGAGAGGAGAGTGAAATACATTGCGTATAGTACGGGTATCATCTCAGTCCCTATGGATCTCCTGAGATTGGAGAGATAGCGTAGAGAAGATGAAGAAGAAGGGAGGAAGGATGGAGGGGGAGGGAAAGAGGAATGTGGAGGAAGAGACAGAAGACAGAAGGAAGGAAGGAGATATAAAACGCTGTCTGACTGCAGCTTCTCTCCTGTTACCAGATATATGTGACATGTACACCTACAGTATGTAACCCACACACACACACTCAACTACACACACGTCACAGAGACATCACACACACACACACAAGTATACCCACAATAATAATCTCTTTGCAACACACACCCTCTTTGCTGTGCCAGTAGAATAGACGGTGAGGAAAAGTAGGGGATTAGTTTCTATGAGAGACGTACTGCCCTCCCCTTCTACACTCCCTCCCCCCTTCTCCTCTCCCCCTTCTCCTCTCCCCTCCCCCTTCTCCTCTCCCCTTTCTCCTCTCCTCTCCCCTCCCCCTTCTCCCTCCCTCTCCCCTTCTCCTCTCCTCTCCCCCTTCTCCTCTACCCTCCCCCTTCTCCTCTCCCCTTTCTCCTCCTCTCCCCTCCCCCCTTCTCCTCTCCTCTCCCCCTTCTCCCTCTCCCCTTTCTCCTCTCTCCTCCCCTCCCCCTTCTCCTCCTCCCCCTCCCCCTTCTCCTCTCCCCTTTCTCCTCTCCCCTCCCCCCTTCTCCCTCTCCCCTCCCTCTTCTCCTCCCCTTTCTCCTCTCCCCTCCCCCTTCTCCTCTCCCCCTCCCCCTTCTCCTCTCCCCTTTCTCCTTTCCCCTCCCCCTTCTCCTCTCCCCTTTCTCCTGTCCTCTCCCCCTTCTCCCTCTCCCCTCCCCCTTCTCCTTTCCCCCCCCCTTCTCCTCTCCCCTTTCTCCTGTCCTCTCCCCCTTCTCCTCTCCCCTCCCCCTTCTCCTTTCCCCTCCCCCTTCTCCTCTCCCCTTTCTCCTCTTCCCTCCCCCTTCTCCTCTCCACTTTCTCCTGTCCTCTCCCCCTTCTCCCCTCCCCCTTCTCCTCTCCCCTCCCCCTTCTCCTCTCCCCTTTCTCCTCTTCCCTCCCCCGTCTCCTCTCCCCTTTCTCCTCTCCTCTCCCCTTTCTCCTCTTCCCTCCCCCTTCTCCTCTCCTCTCCCCCTTCTCCTCTCCCCTTTCTCCTCTCCTCTCACCCTTCTCCCCTCCCCCTTCTCCTCTCCTCTCCCCTTCTGCCCTCCCCTCCCCCTTCTCCTCTCCCCCTTCTCCCCTCTCCCCTTCTCCTCTCCCCTCCCCCTTCTCCTCTCCTCTTTCTCCTCTTCCCTCCCCCTTCTCCTCTCCCCTTTCTCCTCTTCCCTCTTTGCTGTGCCAGTAGAATAGACGGTGAGGAAAGTAGGGGGATTAGTTTCTATGAGAGACGTACTGCCCTCCCCTTCTCCTCCCCTTCTACACTCCCTCCCCCTTCTCCTCTCCTCTCCCCTTCTCCTCTCCCCTCCCCTTCTCCTCTCCCCTTCTCCCTCTCCTCTCCCCTCCCCCTTCTCCCTCCCTCTCCCCCTCTCCCTCTCCCCCTTTCTCCTCTCCCTCTCCCCCTCCCCCTTCTCCTCTCCCTCCCCCTTCTCCTCTCCCCCTTCTCCTCTCCCCTCCCCCTTCTCCTCCCCTCCCCTCTTCTCCTCTCCCCTTTCTCCCCCCTCCCCTTCTCCCTCCCCTCCCCCTTCTCCCTCTCCCCTTTCTCCTTTCCCCTCCCCCTTCTCCTCTCCCCTTTCTCCTGTCCTCTCCCCCTTCTCCTCTCCCTCCCCCTTCTCCCTTTCCCCTCCCCCCTTCTCCTCTCCCCTTTCCTGTCCTCTCCCCTTCTCCCTCCCCCTCCCCCTTCTCCTTTCCCCTCCCCTTCTCCTCTCCCTTTCTCCTCTTCCCTCCCCCTTCTCCTCTCCACTTTCTCCGTCCCTCTCCCCCTCTCCCCTCCCCCTTCTCCTCTCCCCTCCCCCTTCTCCCCTCTCCCCTTTCTCCTCTTCCCTCCCCGTCTCCTCTCCCCTTTCTCCTCTCCTCTCCCCTTTCTCCTCTTCCCTCCCCTTCTCTCTCCTCTCCCCCCTCTCTCCCCCTTTCTCCTCTCCTCTCCCTCCCTTCTCCCCTCCCCCTTCTCCTCTCCTCTCCCCTTCTGCCCTCCCTCCCCCTTCTCCTCTCCCCCTTCTCCTCTCCCCCTTCTCCTCTCCCTCCCCTTCTCCTCTCCTCTTTCTCCTCTTCCCCTCCCCCTTCTCACTCTCCCCTTTCTCCTCTTCCCTCCCCTTTCTCCTCTCCTTTCTCCTGTCCTCTCCCCCCTTCTATCCTCCCCTTCTCCTCTCCCCTTTCTCTTTTCCTCTCCCCCTTCTCCCCTCCCCCTTCTCGCTCTCCCCTCCCCCTTCTCCTCTCCCTCCCCCTTCTCCCTCCTCCCCTTTCTCCTCTTCCCTCCCCCCTTCTCCTCTCCCCTTTCTCCTGTCTCTCCCCCTTCTCCCCTCCCCCTTCTCCCCTCTCCCCTCCCCTTCTCCTCCTCCCTCCCCCTTCCTCCTCTCCCCTTTCTCCTCTTCCCTCCCCCGTCTCCCTCTCCCCCTTTCTCCCTCTCGCTCTCCCCCTGTCTCCTCTCCCCCTTCTTCTCTCTCGCTCTCCCCCTTCTCCTCTCCCCTTTCTCCTCTCCCTCTCGCCCTTCTCCCCTCCCCCTTCCTCCCTCTCCTCTCCCCTTCTTGCCCTCCCCTCCCCCTTCTCCTCTCACCCTTCTCCTCCTCCCCTCCCCCTTCTCCTCTCCTCTTTCTCCTCTTCCCTCCCCCTTCTCCTCTCCCCCTTTCCTCCTCTTCCCTCCCCCTTCTCCTCTCCCCCTTCTCCTCTTCCATCCCTTCTCCCTCCTCCTCTTTCTCCTCTTCCCTCCCCCTTCTCCCCTCTCCCCTTTCTCCTCTTCCCTCCCCCGTCCTCCTCTCCCCCTTTCCCTCCTCTCCCCCTCTCCCCTTTCTCCCTCTCCCCCTTCTTCTCTCCTCTCCCCCTTCTCCTCTCCCCCTTTCTCCTCTCTCCCTCTCACCCTTCTCCCCTCCCCCTTCTCCCTCTCACCCTTCCTCTCCTCTCCCCTCCCCTTCTCCTCTCCTCTTCTCTCCTCTCCTCTCCCCCCTTCTCCTCTCATCCCTTCTCCCTCTCCTCTCCCCTTCTCCTCTCTCCCCTACTCCTCTCCCCCTTCTCCTCTTTTCTCCTCTCCTCTCCCCCTTTCTCCTCTCCTCCGTTTCCTCTCCTCTCCC